>NC_072417.2:58157500-58460555 GCF_028858775.2 Pan troglodytes
CGGGGAAGCTTATTCAACAGTGAACTCTTCTCACCCATTTTATTCCTATCAGTCAAGTAACATGCCACTTGACTGATATGGTAAATATCAGTACCATATTATTCCTATCAGTCAAGTAACATGCCACTATTTCTTAAAAATAAACAAAACCAAAAAGTCCTCTTCTCTTGGCCTTACCTCACTCATTGATTATTATACAATTTATTTGTTCTTTTTTGCAGCAAAACTCTTTTTGTAACAACGGCAGCAACAAAGTTATGTAATCCTAATGTCTCCAATTTGTTTCCTCCCATTGTCTTTTAAATTCATTCTAATTAAACTTTACCCAAAACACCCAAGGTTAAACTTTACCCAAACTACTCCTCTTACCAAAGTTGCCAATAAGCTCTATGTTGCTAAATCCAATGTCAATTATTAAGTTCTCACTTTTTTTTTTTTGCCGTATCAACAATATTTTCAACTGATCATTCCTTCCTTCTTTGATACATTTTCACCTGGTTTCCAAGGCACCAAACACTTTCTTAGCTTGCCTTTCACCTCACTGATAATATATTGAGTCAGTCATCTCAGTCATCTCCGCTGTTCTACTTCTTCTGCCTCACCTTTTAATTCCAATGTTTCCTGGGGCTTAATGTTTGGTCTCTTTTCTTCTCTGCCTCATTCAATCCCTTGGAGAAATTATTTGGTTAACAAAATTAGAGCTGCAGCCAGATCTTTTTCTTGAACTCCACATTTGTTTGCCCAACTATCTATTCAACTTCTTCACATGAATGTCTGATAAAATATCTTAAATTTGATATTTCCCAAACTGAATTCCTATACACTCCATTCTTCCAGTTGCTTAAGCTAAAAAATTACCTAGTTAACCTTGACTCTTCCTATTTCTCTCAAATTCCATACAGGATCAAATGCTCTCTCTGTTTTCAAAGTCGAAAGCTTTGTTCAGAGTCACTAGGCTGTAACCAAGGTGTTGGTCAGGCTATCCTTCCCTGAGCTAGGGAAGAAATCTGCTTCCAAGCTTATTCAGGATGTTGGCAGAATCTGACTCATCATATCTCTGGCTACCATCTTTGTCTATGAGTTATCACCACATACTTGCACCTAGAAAATGGGTCGAGACCATTGCATTTCCCACCGAGCATAGAGCACATTTGTAGTCATCAAATACAATTATTAAAACCTCATTTGGAAAACTGATTTGGATCAGGAATCACGTTAATATTACCATGTAAACTAGAATTTACTGTAAAGTAAGAAGTCTTATTGATTCTGGAAGACTTCTTTGACTAGTTGGAAGTAAGAGTAAGTTCCTTACTCATCTTTTTTGCCTTTGTTTTCACCTGACAATCACTTTTCTTTTTTTTTTGAGACGGAGTCTCGCCCTGTTGCCCAGTGTTGCCCAGTGTTGCCCAGGCTGGAGTGCAATGGTGTTATCTTGGCTCACTGAAACCTCCGCCTTCCAGGTTCAAGCGATTCTCCTGCCTCAGGCTCCCAAGTAGCTGAGATTACAGGTGCTTGCCACCATGCCTGGCTAATTTTTTGTGTCTTTAGTAGAGACGGGGTGTCACCATGTTGGCCAGGCTGGTCTCAAATCCCTAACCTCGTGATCCGCCTGCCTCGGCCTCTCAAAGTGCTGGGATTACAGGCATGAGCCACCGCACCCGGCCTGACAATCACTTTTCAAGTAGCAGAACAGTTTGGACATGCTCATTCTTATACCAAACTTCCAAGACTTTTAAGTTACACAAACTTTTTTTTTCAGAAGGTCAAAGGGGATAATTATCCTCCTCCAAAGATAAGCAAGACTTCATTATTCTATCCAAAGCCTACAGTAGACTTTTGATTTTTTGACTTCTAACCTCTGAGTACAAATAATGTCTGTACTTGAAGTTTTCCTTTGAGTACATTAGTCAGTATAGATTCAACACTTGACACAAGGGCACATGCATGAGAGTACATGTGTCCACTGTTAATGTTCTTTGATGACAACAGAGAAATTCCATCACATATGATACATCTACATTCTTTCATTAGCCTACTCTATACCAGATGACCTCCACAATTTTACAGGAAGTGCTGATGTCCATTTTCTAATTTTATTCTACTTTTGAAAGAACTGAGACCATATTGTCATAATTAAACATTATTCTGGAGGTTCAGGTAAGGCCTCCTCTCTAAGAGGTGGTTTTCACATAAAGGAGAAAACTGGCCTTGGTTTTAGAAGACTTAGATTCACTTCTGGCTCTGCCACTACTCGCTGGGAAACTTGAGCAAACAACTTAATCTCTCAGCTTCCACAGAATACTTACACATCGTGCAGGATTATAATGAGTATCAAGTGAGGTAATGTGGGTAAACACATATTAAAACTAGTTAAAGTTCTGCTCAAGTGTAATTCAACAATTTCCACAGCCAGTTTACCTTGGTGAATAAACACACTTAATCATGGCCTGATAAAATTTTCTCATGGTACACTGGAGTCTTGCAAATGCCTAAGGAAGGATAGATCATAAAGCAATGTAGTAACCCAGGTGGAGAAACAGCACGTGGCATTGTTCTGCCTGTGTCAGGCCACACTGAAAAGGGTAAGGCAGGGGCAGAGTTAGCCTTCTGGTTTTGTACTTTCCTTTTTTTTCTTTTCTTTCTTTCTTTTTTTTTTTTTTTTGAGATGGAGTCTCACTCTCTCACCAGGCTGGAGTGCAGTGGCGCAATCTTGGCTCACTGCAACCTCCGCCTCCCGGTTTCAAGCAATTCTACTGCCTCAGCCTCCCGAGTAGCTGGGACTACAGGAGCACGCCACCACGCCCAGCTAATTTTGTGTGTGTGTTTTTAGTAGAGATGGGGTTTCACCATGTTGACCAAGATGGTCTCCATCTCTTGACCTCATGATCCTCCCGCCTCGGCCTCCCAAAGTGCTGGGATTACAGGCGTGAGCCACCACGTCTGGCTGGTTTTGTGCTTTCTTACATCCCTTGCTTTGATAGTGCCTAAGTTTTCTATTGCTGCGTATCAAATGACCATAAACATAGTGGCTTAAAACAGTACACATTTATTTCACAGTTAGGAAACTGAGTATAGCCTAGCTGAGTGATTTCTTCAGAGTCAGTAGGCTGTAACCAAAGTGTTGGTCAGGTTATATTTTCATTTAATGGCTCAGCTGGGGAAGAATCTGCTTCCAAGCTTATTCAGGATGTTGGCAGAATTAATCTCCTGTGGCTGCATGACTGAGGGCCATGGCTTTTTGCTAGCTGTTGACTGAAGGTTGCTCTGAGATCTTAGGCGCTGACAGCAGATCCTGGAGCGCACCCACAGTTTCTTGCCAATTAGGCTTCTCCAACTTGGCCACTTACTTCATTAAGCCTCTAAGGAGGGACTTTAGTTTCAATCTACTAGGATGGAGTATTATATAAAGTAATGTAATAATGGCCATCACATCCCACCACCTTTGCATATAATACTGCCTAATCATGAGATACACCACCTATCGTTGCATCTAATACCACCTAATCATGCATTATCTTTGCCACATTGGTTAGAAGCAAGTCACAGGTCTTGCCTACCCTCAAGGAGAGAGAATTACATAAGGGCATGGACTCCAAGAGACAGGGATGATATGGGTACACTAAAGCCTGTTCATCATAAGCAGCACCTATACTTTTTTCCAGAGAATCAAAGACTTGGGATAAGTTGGAGGAAAGGTTATATAGTTATTGTAAACAATCAGAAAAATTTTCTTTTTTCCCCAGATTTTATATACAAAGATTGCCACTGTCCAGTACCCTATTCATTAGAAACCTTGGGTATCAGAGATCGGCACCCTATTGAGTTTTATGGCAATGATTTTGTTCCAGCTGCTCAGTAGCAGGAGAAAATGTTTTATTGAGGTGTGTTCAAAACCAAGGAATAAGGATGCCACAGGAATGGCTAAAAGGGAGTGATTACTGGGGCTTACCTGGAATGGATGAGCAGTGGCTTCTCTGTGTACTCAACATTATTGCTCTCTCTTAACTTCATCTATCTCACTCCTGGCTTTGGTTTATCACTCTCCCTATGGTCTTAGCTCTAGCCCATATCCTCCTGACTTCAGCCTCTTTTGGCAGCTGCAATCCTTCTATAAATTTTGTTCAACTTCCTGAGACAGAGAGTCCATTGTCTAACTCACTTTAAAAACAAAACAAAAAAACAGGGCACTAATTCAGATCACAAGGTGATATGAGCCTTTGTATTCTTTTCTCATGGGTCCATATACATGCTGGTTCTTTTAGCTAAATCCTGGGGTTGAAGTACACTGTTCAAAGCTTGTTCAACTTGCTGCAGCTTTCTTTTGCAAGGACTATAGAAAGGAAAGCCTCTGGCCGGGCGCGGTGGCTCAGCCTGTAATCCCAGCACTTTGGGAGGCCTAGGCAGGTGGATCTCCTGAGGTCAGGGGTTCAACACCTGCCTGGCCAACACGAAACCCCGTCTCTATTAAAAGCACAAAAATTAGCCCGGCCTGGTGGTGGGAGCCTGTAATCCCAGCTACTCAGGAGCCTGAGGCAGGAGAATAGCTTGAACCCAGGAGGCGGAGGTTGCAGTGAGCCGAGATCGCGCCATTGCACTCTAGCCTGGGCAACAAGAGTGAGACTCCGTCTCAAAAAAAATTTAAAAAATGAAAGGAAAGCCTCTGTGACAACTCAGTGATGGTCATTTTCAGTCAAAAAGAAAAGTAATCACCATATCCGTGATTTTAAAATATTTCTGATATTTCTGAAAAATATCCAATATGTTTAAAATTTTTTAGTTTTCCAAAAGAAAACTAAACATCATATCCATTATTAAGGGCATGATGGTCTAAGGTTCTGCAGTAAGATAGCATTATAGTAAGAATTCTCAAAAAGATGAAGAGAGCACAAAGCGTAGCATCTGGATCTGAAAACAATATGTATAAATTGTAAATGCAATCAAACTATTGACAGACTAGCTACTGCTGAGAAAATGCTTTGATGGTCTGCAAGATCAAATGAAAAAAATATTTTACAAGGAACATAAAAAAATTAAAACCATAAATGAGAATAGAAGAAGCTTAGAGGAGGCCAGGCGCGGTGGCTCATGCCTGTAATCCCAGCACTTTGGGAGGCTGAGGCAGGCAGATTACCTGAGGGCAGGAGTTCGAGACCAGCCTGACCAATATGGTGAAATCCCGTCTCTACTAAAAGTACAAAAATTAGCCGGGCATGGTGGTGGGCGCCTGTAATCCCAGCTATTAGGGAAGCTGAGGCAGAGAATTGCTTGAACCTGGGAGGCAGAGGTTGCAGTGAGCCGAGATCTCGCCACTGCACTCCAGCCTGGACGACAGAGTGAGACTCCATCAAAAAAAAAAAAAAAAAGAAGAAGAAGAAGCAGCAGCTTAGAGTATAGATACAATATACCTAATATGCAAATAAGGAAAATTCTAGAAGAAGAAAAAAAGGTCAAATATAAGAAAAGCAATAACTATAGAAGGAATACAAATTTCAACTTCAGACATATGGTTAATTTGATGAATGCTTTCAGAAATTCCCCCAACACAATTCATAAAAACAATGTGATGAATAGAAAAAATTTCTGAGGTACTAGTTGTGTCAAAAGAGGTGAGGAAGCCATGAAAATAAGTAAATTGTTTCCCATTTAGTAGGTAGCCCAGACTAGAGCAGTGAATATCTTGGAGAATGTAATTGCTTGAATTCGGTTGCCCACAGCAGCAATGCTATTGGTGTGCTAAGTTCTCACAGCAAGGTATTTTCACTCACGAATAAAGACCCTCTGAAGAACTGAAGATGAGCAAGGTTAATTAAATCTGGCTACCAGCAGAAGCAGAAGTAAATTCAGTCAGGATAAAACCTTCCCCAGTTGAGGCCCAAATGATTCCCAGAAACTAAGATTAAGCAATAAGCTTACATCAAAGATCAACATTATCAAACATATTACAAGTGAAGCTACTATTAATGGCATTTGGCAGAAACAACAGACAATATACTTAGATCCACAAGTATTGCAAATATTGGAACTGTTAAATACAAAACAGAGATGAATATCTCAAATGTTCCAAAAATTAAAGATGCTATTACAAAGAGGAGAATGCAACAAGAGACCATCAAATGCAGTGCTTTAGGTGCTTTAGCAGTGTATAATTGTAAACCAGAAGTAAGAGTTTACTTGCCGATTTGAAGAAACAAAAGGTCTAGAAATGAAAAATATCATTGTTGAAACAAAAACTTTCAAAGTTAGATTAAATAGGAGATAAGAACTAAAAAAAGATGCAGTTCAGAGAAACAGGGAGATGGAAAACATGTAATAGATGTTAAGAAATATGAATTATGGAATAATAAAGTCTACTGTACATTTTATTGGGTACCCAAAGTAGAGATTAGTGAACAGAGGAAAGGCACTATTTTAAGAGGTAGTAGTTGTAATTTTTTAGAAATTATTATTTTTTAAACCATAAACTCAAAAACCTAAGAAGCACAAAGTATGCCAAAAAACAAGTACATTAAAGGGAACAAATTTCTAGATATACCAGAGCAAAACTGAAAAGCAGAAAAAAAAAGTTAGAAGCAAGTAAGGAAGATCACCACATACACAGGAATGGAAAAAATAAATAAATAAATGATAACAACCTTTTCAACAGCAAATATGAAAGCCAGAAGACAATGGAATAACATTTTTGAAATGATAAGAGAAAGTAACAATCAACCTAGAATTGGTTGCCAAGAAAGTTACCTTCAAGAATGAGGGTAAATATAAAGATATCTGTAGAGATAGACAGAGTTTAAAACCAAGCAACTTGCACTTAGGAAACTTATAGATGATATCGTTTAAAAGAAAAAAAAATGATGTCAGGAAAACATCTTGAGGTGTACAAAGAAAAGATAATCAGATATTAAAATTTAAGCCAAGTATTTACATTTGGAGAAATAGTAAGGTTTATAATAATATATTTGGGGCTTTAAAAGAGAACAAAACTACTGAACAAAAAAATAGCATGCTTGTTAGGAATGAATGATTGGATTAAAAGTATTTTACATAGAGTAAAAGAAAAAGTCAAATGTATTGTCGACATCTAAGAAGAAGAAAGGCAGGAGGAGAAACAGAAGCAATATTTAGAGAGAAAGTGAGTGAGATATTTCCAAAATTAATGAGACAAGTCAGATATTCAAGAAGCCCTGTTTGTACTGCCTCTAAGTATCAAAATTAAATTCATTTACAGACACATCATAGTCAAACTATTAAAAATATACAAGGAGAAAATCTTAAAAGGAGTTGAAGATTATCTTTAAAGAAGAAACATTTAGACAGACAGTAGATTTGTCAACCTAAACAATGGAAGCTACAAGTTAATTAAGTTATCTCACAATAAAAAAAAATACTGCCTTTCTAGAATTCTCTACAAATTGAAAACTAATTTTTAATAATATAGTATACATTTATGAATTCAAACAAGACAAAAATGAGAGAATTGATTCCCATCAGGACCACACTAAAGGAAAAGCTAAAAGATGTTCTCAAGCACACCGTTATAAATCTAAATAGAATCTGAAAGAGGCAGGAAAAATCAAGATATACATATATGTGTGACTATATATACATACACATGTGACATGTACAAGATATACATATACATGTGATATACGTGTGACTAAATCTAAATGCCTATTGAATGTGTACAACAATAATAATAATGTCTGTGACATTTAAAGTTTGAAGAATTAAATAGATGGCAAAAAATGGCAAATAAGTCTGAATAGAGCTAAGAGAGTTAAGGGTCTAAACTTATTGTTTAGAAAAAGGATAATATTATTTATTTATTTCAGACTTTGATAAGTAAAGACTGTAGTTGTAACTTCCAGGGTAGTAAGAGTATATTGTTACTATACTAACAAAAGCAAATGCAGAGTAATTTTTTAAATCAAATTAAAGCCATTAATAAAGGGGAGAAAAGATATTAAGTAGGTGAGCTACATGTAAACAATGCAAGAACAGTAAGATGATAGACTCCAGTCTAAATTATTAGTAATAACATTAAATGTAAGTCCACTGAATTTTCCTTAAAAATAGACTGTGTGGAAGATTAAATAACAACCATAACAACCTATCTGCTTATTTAAAAAGACATGTCTAACATAATACAGAAAAATTGAAGTTAAAAAGGTGGATAAACGTTTATCGCAGAATTAGAAGGAAGTGTTAACTATATTTATATTAGACAAAGTAGTTGTTAAATGATAAAGCATTGCAACAGATAAAAAGAACACTTTACAAAGAAGAAAAGAGAGAAGAATCAAATAGACACAATAAAAAATGATAAAGGGAATATCACCACTGTCCCCATAGAAATACAAACTACCATCAGAGAATACTATAAACACCACTATGCAAATAAACTAGAAAATCTAGAAGACATGGATAAATTCCTGGACACATACACTCTCTGAAGACTAAACCAGGAAGAAGTTGAATCTCTGAATAGACCAATAACAAGTTCTGAAATTGAGGCAGTAATTAATAGCCTACCAACCAAAAATAGCCCAGGACCAGAGAGATTCAGATTCACAACCGAATTCTACCAGAGGTAGAAAGAGGAAGGTATACTATTTTCATGGATTTGATGACTCTATTTTGTATAAATACAAAGTCTCCCCCATGCAATTTCAATCAAAATCATAGCAAGCTTTGTATTTAAGTGTGAAGCTGGACAAACTGATTCTAAAATTTATATGAAGATGTTAAGAAAATGTTAAAAATAGTTAAGATACTCTTGAAAGAGAACAGCGTCAAAGGACTCGCTTTACCAGATGTTAAGGCTTATCATAAAGTTACAATAATTAAGAGTGTAGAAATACTCCTACTTGTTGCAAATATAGCTGAACGGAGCAATGGAAAATAATAGCGTCCAGGAATAGATCTGCATGGTCACAAAACTATAGCATAGTGGGGAAATACCATACTGGGGATGACCTTTTCAACAAACGATGGTCAATATATATACAGAAAAAATTAAATGACCTCTACCTCAGAAATCAATTCCACATGAGTTTTAAATATAAATGTGAAAAACAAAACAACTTAGCTTCTAGAAGATAATATAGAATATATTTATGACCATGTGACAAAAAAGTGTTTGCAACAGGATACAAAACACTCTAAATACAATAAAATATTATAATGAATTTTACCATTTTAACATTAAGAATTTCTCTTCATCAAAATATTTCTGTGGGTGCCTGAATTTTTAAAATGCTCCATCCCCAAGACTTAATTCCCCAATCCCTGGAACCTGCGGATGCGATGAGATATCGCTCCTATGATTGTGTTATGGTATATGGCATGGTTCATTTGTCAAAACAGAGATTATCCAGGGCTAATCACGTGAGCCCTTAAAAGCAGGGAAATTTTGGTGGCGGGAAAAGAAGGCATAAGAAGTCAGAGAGATTTGAGGAGTGAGAAACACTACACACATGATTGCTGCCTTTGAACTTGGAGGGAGTCATCTGAGATGGAATGCGGGTGGCAGTAAGGAAAGGGAAACTCAGATCTACCACCACATGGAGCTGTACTCTACCAACAACCTAAATGAGCTTAGAGGAAAATTCTTCCCCTTCAGCCTCTAGATAAGAATTCATCCTGCCTGACACCTTCATTTCAGCCTTGTGAGGCCGTGACCAGAGAACCCCACCAAACTCTCCGAGACTTCTGACCTACAGAATTGTGAAATAATAAATGAGTATTGTAAGATGTCTTATAGCATCTTATTAAATAGTATGTAACAAGTATATATACAACATGCATTGTATGGCTAACATCATGCCATTAAGCAATTGGAAAGGCCTACCACCAAATGTAAAAAGAATTCCTAAAAATCAATAAGAAACCACTAGACAACCTGGCAGAAAAATGTTCACAAGACTTGATCAGGTACTTCACTTCTAAAAGGCTAGTAAACACAGGGAGAGGTGTTAGATCTTTGTCATTGGAGAAATGCAAATAAAAATCACAGTGGAATACACATAAAGCTGGCTAATATGAAAAGGACTGGCAATACCAAGTATTAGTGAGCAAAAGAAACTCTCATAAATTAATTGTAAAAGGGTAAATTGGTATCACCACCTTGAAAATAATCTGGCTGCAAAAGATGAATATATGTGTATCTTCAATGACACAGCAATTCTTCTGCTAGGTATATTCCCCACAGAAATGCATACACCTGTGTGGGAATGTTTACAACACTATTTGTAATAACCTCAGATTGGAAACAAACCAAATGTCCACCAAGGGTAGAATCTAGAGCAAACTGTTGCATGTTCTTCAGTGAAATGTTACATATGATATTCAATGGAATATTATTGGTACAAAACGCACAAATGAATTAAATAAGCACAATACAAAAGAATTCGTGTTGTTTGATTCCTTGTTTATAATGTTCAGTAGGCGAAACTAATCAGTATGCAAGAAGTCAGAATAGTGGAGGAGAAAGGAACTAATGATTAATAGAAGACATGGCTGAGGTTTCTGGGCTTTTTTTTTTTTTCTGTTTCTTGATTTTGTGGTAGTTTTGAGGTTCATTTTGAGGTTAAATAATTGAGCTGCATATTTTGTTTTTTGTGTGTTCTTTATATGTGAATATTTTACATAATTATAATAACATTTAAAATAAAGTATAATTTTAATAAAATAATAAAAAATAAAGAAAAAACTTAGTCCAAAAATGTGGAACAAGTAGAAATAAGAAAGAAAAATAGTAGCAACTAGTTCAAATATATAAATAATCACCAAAAACATGAATTCATTAAATCCACCTTCTAAAATACAGAGATTGAGGCCGGGCATGGTGGCTCACGCCTGTAATCCCAGCACTTTGGGAGGCTGGGTGGATTGCTTGAGCTCAGGAGTTCAAGACCAGCCTGGGCAACATGGTGAAACCCGGTTTCTACTGAAAATAGAATAGGTGGCCCACGCCTGTAGTCACAGCTACTCAGGAGGCTGAGGTGGGAGATGACTTGAGCCCAGGAAGCGGAGGTTGCAGTGAGCCAAGATCATACCACTGCACTCCAGGCTGGGTCACAGAGCGAAACCTTGTCTCAAAAAAAAAAAAAAAAAAAAGGAACAGAGATTGAATGGTTAGATTAAGAAAAATAACAAACTCCACTGCATTTGGAAGAGACACAACTAAAACATAAGAAATATAAGAACACTGAAATGTTCAGAGTAGGATGAGTCAGAAATAGCCACATATCTCTCTCAATTATGGATAAATCAAATAGATAAAAAAGTCAATAACAATATTTAGGTTTGAACAACACAAATTATAAATTTGTACTGATGCCCTTAAGTAGAACTCAGCATCCAACAGCCCTGAGATACACATTCTCCTCAAGCACACATGGTTTATTTTCTGAAGTTAATCATGGACTAGGGCATCAAGTAATTCTACAAAAATTCAGAGAGCCTGAGTAAGAAAATCCACACTTTCTTGCCACAAATACTACAAATGTAATTATTTCCACTCATAGCTGTATATACAGCAGAAATTCTTGTTCCTGTGCCTCAGTAGAGGTGAACAAGAATGTCTCACCAGGACAAATGAAATAGGAATAGCTCAAATCTCTATCAACAGGCAAACAGTTAAAAACATCATAGTTCATTACCATTAAAAAAATATTAACTAGCAGTGAAAATGCACAAGCTAGAGCTGCACACATGATTGAATCTTAAAAAACAAAAATTGAGTGGCCGGACATGGTGGTTCATGCCTGTAATCCCAGCACTTTGGGAGGCTGAGGTGGGTGGATCACCGGAGGTCAGGAGTTCAAGACCAGCCTGACCAACATGGAGAAACCCCATCTCTACTAAAAATACAAAATTAGCTGGGCATGGTGGTACATGCCTCTAGTCCCAGCTACTTGGGAGGCTGAGGGGAAAATCGCTTGAACCTGGGAGGCAGAAGTTGTGGTGAGCCAAGATTGTGCCATTGCACTCCAGACTGGGCAAAAAGAGCAAAACTTCGTCTCAAAAAAAAAAAAAAAAAAGTATGGTGTTAAAAAAGCATGATCCAGAGACTACATACATATAGTTATATATGTACATATAACCTTTTCAAAACTTGATGGTAGATAAAAAAAAATAAACAGGATATTGGAAAAATACAATCATCAAGATGGATAGTATAGACCTTTCTTATGTAACAAATGGAAAATTATATATGGTTTCTTATGCCCATAAACATCTATGAATTTTGATCATGTAGTTGGTTTCAAAGAAACCCTTAACACATTCCAGACTGTACAGTTTTAAAGAACAAAATCCATGACTATCATACAAGAAAACATGAAATAAACATAAAAAATGTTAAATACAAAAAATTAGCCGGGCGTGGTGGCAGGCGCCTGTAGTCCCAGCTACTCGGGAGGCTGAGGCAGGAGAATGGTGCGAACCCGGGAGGCGGAGCTTGCAGTGAGCCGAGATTGTGCCACTGCACTCCAGCCTAGGCAACAGAGCGAGACTCCATCTCAAAAAAAAAAAAAAAAAAAAAAAAAGAAGAGACTTCGTCAAAAAAAAACCCATGGATTTTAAAGAACACAATTCTAATGCCTGTGTCTGATAAAATAAACCCAACAATATATAGCTAATGAAAAAGAAAACTCTTTGTATTAACACCTGTGATTTATAGCTAAAACTTTTTTTGGAAAAAAAATTTATGGCGTTTTGTTTTTGTTATTTATAAAAATAAATTGAAATTAAATGAACTATGACGTTATTTTGACAAAAAAGCACAAGGAAATCAAAATAGAATATGAAAATTACTTGAAATTGCAAGAATTGCAAGGGACCCAGAATAGTCAAAACAATCTTGAAATAGAATAACAAAGTCAGAAGACTTCTGGACTTTGAAACTTACTACAAAGCTACAGTAGCCAAATGATGCGGTACTGGCATAAGGATAGACGTATAGACCAATGGAGTAGAACTGAGAGTCCAGAAATAAACCCACGTATCTATCTCAACTGATATTTGACTAGAATGCTGAGGCCACTGAATAAGAAAAGAATACTCTGTTCAACAGATGGTGCTGGGACAACTGGATACCACATGCAAAAGAATGAATCTGGACCCTCATCTCACATTGTTATACAAAAATTAACCCCAAATCAAGGCCAGGCACGGTGGCTCACATCTGTAATCCTAGCACTTTGAGAGGCCAGGGAGGGCCAATCACTTGAGGCCAGGAGTTTGAAACCAGCCTGGCCCACGTGGCAAAATCCTATCTCTACTAAAAATACAAAAAATTGCTGGGCATGGTGGTGCACACCTGTACTCCCAGCTACTCTGGAGGCTGAGGCATAAGAATTGCTTAAACCAGGTAGGCAGAGGTTGCAGTGAACCAAGATTTCACCACTGCACTCCAGCCTAAATGACAGCGTGAGATTCTGTCTGAAAAACAAACAAAGAACCAAAACAACAAACAAAAATGGGTCAAGGCCTTAAATGTAAGAAGTAAAATTATAAGGGGAATATCTTCATGACCTTGGATTTGGCAATGCATTCTTAGATATAATATCAAAAGCATAAGCAACAAAAGAAACATAAATTGGACTTTATCAAAATGTGTAAAAACTTCGGTTATCAAAGGATATTATTATCAATAAAATGAAAGGCAATCTACAGAATGGAAAAAATATTTGCAAATCATGTATTTGAGAAGAGACACATTTAGAATGTATAAGAACTCTTATAACTCTATCACAAAAAGAGTGTAATTTTTTAAATGGACAAAGAAACTGAAGACACATTTCTCCAAAAAAGATAAATGAATGGTCAATAAGCACATGAAAAGATGCTGAACTTCATTAGTCAACATGGAAATACAAATCAAAACAACAATGAGATTCACTTCACACTCACTCATTAAGATTGCTAGAATCTGAGAGTAAGGCCATAAGTATTGGTAAGGCTGTGGGGAAACCTGAACCCTTTTACACTGCAAAATTGTACAACCTCTTTGGAAAATAATTTGGCAGTTCTTCAATGGTCAAACTTATGATCCGGCAACATCTACCGAAGAGAACTGGCAATGTATAGCCACAGAAAAACATATTCATGAATGTTTATAATAGCATTATTTACGAATAGCCAGAAAGGTGGCACAAATCCAAATGTTTCTTATTTGATGAGTAGATAAACAAACGTATATCCGTACAATGGAATATGATTCAGCTATATAAAGGAATGAAGTACCAATACTTACTACAATATGCATGAGCTTTGAAAACATGTGAAGTGAAAGAAGCAAGTCAGAAAAGACTCCATATTATGTGATTCCATTTGTATAAAATGACCAGAATTGGGAAAGCCACAGAAACAGAAAGTAGAGGAATGGTTCCTTAGGGGTTGGGGGGCAATAGGAGTTTGGAGGTTATAGCTAAACAGCCTGACATTTCTTTTTAAGTTGGACTATGGTGATTGCTCCACATATCTGTGAATACACTATTGAATATATTAACAACCACTGAATTCTACCCTTTAAGTGGGTGAACTCTATAGTAAGTGAATATCTCAATACAATTATTATTTTAAAAAATCAAAATAAACATAGAGAAAGTTGGAGAGGAGAATTAAAAGAATAAAGACAAAATTAATCATATATGAAAAAAAACCCACTGGAAATGACAACTAAAACCAAATCTGGTTTTGTAAAGTCAATGTCGATCACTCTTATCAAGTCTCATTCCTAATAGAAATGCTAAAAAAGTAAAAGTTCTTCAAATTAGCAGTGAGTATTTACCTAAAGACAGCATAATATGTAAAGTAAAATAATTATGTATAAAGCTATTCCAATAACAATAATTGCTGGGGAAGGTTTTAGAATTTTTATTTAATGGATTACACAGAGAAAAACATGATGAAAGAGTACGTAATGAAAATAAAAAGGTAGAGTTATTATTTAGGAATGATGCAATTGCATATGTTGAAAGTTAAGAAAATTTCATTATTAATAAGATAATTTGATAAGGTGGCCATATGTAAAGCTGGGATGGCTTTGCATACAAATAAGGTAAAATGTCTTAGTGCAGCAAAGACACTTAAAATTAAGCATATTTGGATTTCACAGTGACCTGTGGACTTCAATTTCAAAAGAGAGCTCACGTGACCCCAATATGCCTGCATCTCATCCTCTTGTGCTACCTGAAAGCAGGAACTTAGTTCTAAGTCATGTCTACTACCCTGTGTTTCTCTAATGTTAGGATTCTGTGGCTGGATTTCTACATAGTTCATTTTAAAATGTTAATTTTAAAACAAGAAAGCCTTTCCTGGGTCACATTATCTTCTTCCCTTGGGAATATAAAGGTATTTTTTTTTTTTATAAATGTAAGTTTTGATTTAGGCAAGAAATGTAGGCATTTGAACCTCAAAAAAGTGAGAATGTAAACTAGCCAATGAATGATCTACACCAAATCTAAATGATGGTGGCCTGTTGTCTAGGTATAACAACATATTTCTGGCAACCCAAATTAGCAAAACAAAAAAGTCTACTGGTGATTGAGGAGGTGATGACTCATCTTTAATAATCGTGATTATAATAGACACAATTTATTAGTAATCTACATAATTTTTCTCCTGTATCATTTTATTATTAACTTCATTTAAAAATTGAGGAAACAGCCTCAAAAAATGTAAAGAATTGGCCTAACGTCACATAACCAGTAGGTAGTAAAGCTGGAATTTATATAATGATCCACCTCCCTCCATCTTTTTGTACCCCTCATGTTCCACACATATTAAGTGCTCAGTTAATATTGATTAAATGACCAAACAAATGTTTTTCCCTTCATCAAGACTCCAATGTTTTCTAGGCGTAAAGGAAAGAATCACTTTATCTTTTCTCTTCCCCTTATGTCCCCTGCCACCTTTATGTATAATGTTAAGCACCAGAAAATATACAGTGAAAACATATTAACAGTCTGGGAAATTAATCAAGTACAAGAAAGTACTTTAAAGAGATGTATTTGCATAAGACATCAAATGAAATGACTAATTATGATAGCCAAAAAGGTGCCAAAAATCCAAATTATACCTATTATACAAATTATACATATAATGAGTTGGATGATTAATGGTTTAATGTTTATACGGTCACATGCCATATAACGTCATTTAGGCCAACGACTGACCACATATACAATGGTGGTCCCATAAGATTATAATACTGTATTTTTACTGTTACCTTTTCTATGTTTAGATACACAAATATTTACCATTGTGTTACAATTGCCTGGAGTATTCAGTACAGTAATACGCTGTTCAGGTTTGTAGCCTAGGAGCAATAGGCTATACCATATAGCCTACGTGGGTAGTATGGCTGTGCCATTTAGATTTGTGTGAAGTGCACCCTATGATGCTCTCACAATGATGGAACTGCCTAACTACGAATTTCTCAGAACGTATCCCCATTGTTAAGTAATGCATGACTGTATTAACAGCTTGTGACCTTTTTCCCAAATGTACACATTTGTGTTTTTTCACCATCTTTTTGCTTTTCTTTTTATTAATTTTTTTGAGCACTCGCATCAGCCTTAAGTATAAATTAAATCACACTGCGAGATCCCAGCTACTGGTTAGAATGTCCTGCCTTGGGTTAAGACAATTAAAAACCACGAGTCTAGTCCCAGAGAGATGCAGACAAGTGCCCAACCCCCATTATTTGTAATTTCCAGGAATCCACCCTGGCCTGTTCCTGCAGGGCCCCAGAGCTGGCTGTGGAGCTTTTCAAAGATCTGCACCAAATTCCACTGCTGGAAAGGAAACCACAAATATTAGGGCAGCACTCCTCAATTAGATGTCTCTCAATCACCTTTTGATCCCAGGATCCTGACACTTTGCCTGGAGTCTTGCCAGAGCCCCAGCGTCTAGCTCTCGGAATACTCCACTCCTCCCGAGGCGAGCCTTTGAATGACAACATTTTGGTTACAGTACTTTAATGCCCTCATAAATTCCTCAGTTGTGGTTAGTGCAACAGACTATTTAGACATAGTCCACAAACTGTTTGGACTGCAGGGGTGGTTCTGGCATTCAGATTTTCAGACTGGTTCAGATAGTTTCAGATGGCTGAGGATGTTGTATGTCTTTAGGAAGATTCTCGAATGGGCTTCCCTAATTAAAACATCATCTGCAAAGCAACCTGAGAAAAATCAAGAAATTCACGCAGCATGGATGGTGTTAGGTCTTTTTGTGGCTTTCGAGTAAAACTACATAGTATGATTTTTGTCACAGGGAAAAAAAAAATTGCTCAGGGAGATTTGCTATGGCCGCAAAGAGGAATTACTAGACACAAGAGGGAATTAGAATGCTGTTGATTCCATACCCTGGGGAGATATTGTCACTTGCAGGTTTGTTTTATTTGGTTTGTTTGGTTGGGTTAAGAGGATTTTAGAAGAAGCTCTGGTCATCATCTAGGGCTGTGCTGTGGCTACTGAGTCCTTGAAATGCGGCTAGTTGGGAATAATGAATTCAATTTTTTAATTTACTGTCAATAAAATTAAATTTAAATATAAAAACTGTATCAATTAAATTACTGGAAAACTTTCAAGTGTTTTTTGTTTGGCTTAGGTATGTCCCAGTCTACTTCTATGACATTTCATGAAAAATAAATACAAATTGAGTATTTCTGATGAAATTTAGCACTTACATTGAGAAGTCCAACAAATGTATACACACTGGATTTTAAAGGTTCAGTATGAAAAACTGTAAAATATTTTATTAATAGTTTATATTGACTCTGATAAAATGACAATGTTGAATACATTGAGTTAAATACATAATTACAATTAATTTTATCTATTTCTTCTTGTTTTTTAAATGTGGCTACTAGAACAATTTAAAATCATGCAAGAAGTTCACATTGTATTTCTGTTGGAGTGCACTGATCTAGATCTTGCTGCTACCCCTGCTGATTTAAAAGAAGAGGCAATGCTTGCAGGATCATTTCTGGAAAAAGATACCTAGGAAATGGGGCCAGACGTGAACATCTTTCGATCCTATGGGCTAGGTCCTCTAATACTCTCGACAACTTTAAACCTGTTATCTAGAGTGATATGAAGGAATCCATGTTAAACCAAATTCATCTTATGCTAATTCAGTCATAATACAAATTCAGCTCTGAATCAAGTGCAGTTAGGGACTAGAGGCAATTCCCAAGAGTTTACGGGCTTGTAGAGCAAAACGTATGACACACAACAGATAGTGAGCAAGAGAAGGCAGTGCCACAAGACGCCAAAAAAAGCTATTACCAGATAACATAGAGGGTGCACAGCTAAATTTAAAGTTTTAAATAAACAGTGAATCATTTGTTTAGGATAAGTATGTCCCACGCAATACGAGGGTGTCCTACATTTTTTATTTGCTAACTCTGTAGCCCTAAGAAACAAGGGTTATAGAAAATTAGAGAGAAGATTTATGAACAGAAAAAGGAAAGTGACGTATAGCAAATGGAAGCAAGGCACAGAAACAGCCAGATTGGTAATAGCTCTGTGTTTGCCTTATTTGAATCCAGTTTGAACACTTGGCCACCTTTGATTGGCCAAAACTCAGTGACTGGCACAAGTGTAGGTTACTGTCTGTTTACACATCCAGTTAGGTTACAGCTCTCTATGTCCAGAGGAACCTTTAAGCCAAACTTAAAATACGTAAGGAGGCAGCTTTGGCCTAAACTTGGTTTAACAGTAAAAAACAATGCATATCTTGCCTTTGTACTGCCGTCTTCACTTGTGGATAAGACCTAAATTCTTCTAGGTCTCTGTGCAGTGTAGAGATGAAAGAAAACAGAGAAAACAGTACAGCTTATACCTCTGCATTTAAGACTTTTCTCTGCGTCCACATGCTGTCATGGGTGGAAGTCATGTGTTACTGTAGAAATGAGTTTTTAGTAGCAGCCAGGCTGCAGGAGTTGGTGGATCAGAACCAGACAGACAGATTTAAACTGTCATAGGACCTATACTGAAAGAAGAAGGGGGAAAAGTCACAATACTAAAAAGTACCATGATCTTCTCCTTACCATGGCCAGAGATCTGGGGATGGCCAGAAGATTCTCTCTGTAGTGAAAACATCACATTGGACAAGACCTAAGAATTCACTTGCGATCTTCATGCCCCCAACACTTTTTCCCATTTTAAGCTTGAAAGTGGGGAAGTCACTTATGAGAAATCAGAGTGGAAGTGGGGAAGTAACCTGTTCTGTACCCATGGACACACAGAGCCCAGAAAACCTCACAGAACTCTCCAAGTAACAAGGAAAAGATGATGTCCCAAGCATTCTATTTACTGTCATTTATCTGGCAAAATGGAACCTTATCCCTGGGATCTCAGTCCTGGGATTCTAAAAGGACTAATTGCTGAAAGGCATTAGCTCACATAATTTGCCCGACCTCAGAAATACTTCTTTGCCCTCCCAGATAGGCCACCTTCTACCCTCACTAGCAACCCTGCTTGCTTAACCATCTCTGCTGAAGTTAAGCGGGTTATCTCACTTAGAATCCCAGGAGAATATTGCATTTCAGTCAAATATTTGAGCCGACTGGTTTATTTCACTTACGTAATTCTTGCCATTGGACTTGCCATAGCCAGAATTTTTCCAGTCATTTCAGAGGAGGGCCACAGAAACCTCATTTTAATTTAGAACTGTAATTAGGATATATGAAGTGGTTGAGGCTAAGATCATGTTAAAATAAATCAAACAATTCCAGATGAAGCCTTCCTACGTACTTGATTTTCTGAGTCATTCTAATTACTACTTTGGTGGCCCATTGTCATAGCACGCACCAGGCTGCAGGCTTTTGAGTTTTCATTCAGGAAATGTCTACAGTGACTAGACTGCAAACCGAAGAGACTGTGAAACATCGTTAAAGATTTTGAAGCCACACTGCCTCATCCATTTATCCCAAAGGAACATATAACAGATCTGTAGATATTTGAATGTGAATATGGAAAACTTCTTAATGATAAAGTATATGTAAGTACGTGGGTAAATTTATATAAATGTTGACTCTATCAATAAATATTAACAATGTTTTGGTGAAGTTCAAAATTTGGAAAGAATCAAAATGCATGACAATAATGGGATATAAGTCAAAGGATTAAAATAGTTAAAGGGTTCAATGGTTTTTGCCTTGTCCAGGAAGGGAATAAAATATCAGTTAATATTAGATTTTGATAAATTATAAATATGTGATGTCATCCGTAGAGTAACCACTAACTCTTGTCTCCAAGATAAAACAAGGATTAAAATGGAATAAATAGAACAAGACAAATAACACAGATTAAGATGGCAGTTTGAAATTCACATGCATCAGTAATCACTAATTGTAACTGGACTAAATGTTCCAATTGAAAATAAAAGATTATCATACTAGATAAAAGCTTGATGATATTTAAATGAATCCCATCCAATCAGAAGGACACAGGCAGGTTTAAAGAAGACAGATGGACAAAGGTATGTCATGCAAAACGCTGACCAAAATAAAGTTGGTGTGGCTATATTAATATCAGATTCTTCTTTTAGACAAAAAGTACTATTAGAGTGCAGAGGGACGGTTCATAACAATAAATATTTCAGTTCATCAGAAGGAGATAATTCTGGATTTCTATGCAGCCATATGGGAGAAAAAACACATCTATTTCACAGTCCTAGAACAAGCAGGTTAAGAGTTAATAAGGAATAGACTATTTGAGGGACACAAGCAGCAACCCTGACCTAATGGACAATATACAGAATTGTACGTAGCAACTGCAGGATATACATTCTTGTAAGTATGCATGGAACATTTACAAAAATCTATAATTTGTTGATCAACAAAGGATGTTTCATTGAATGTTATTTCTTGGCCGTCCCATCTATTCCTTATACAATAGCTCTTACTAGATACATGTTAAAACCCCTCAGTCACCTTTCTTTCATTGTAACTTCTCTTGTTCTAAGTGACTTTGATGCTGCATTCTAGGTTATTTTCTTAGTATGATCTTCCAACTCAATAATTCTTTTTTCAGTTGTGTCAAGTCTAGAATGTAACTTGCCTGTTGAGTTTTTAATTTCAAAGAATCTTTTTTACTTCTAGAAACTTGGGGGTGGGGGAACTCCTTTGAATTAGAAAGCATGTATCTGTGCTCCACAACCATGTAAACATCTATGTGGATCAGAAACCAAACAGCACTAAACAGCCAAGTGCAACCTCTCAGGCAACCTCAACAACCATGATAAAGCAGAAAGAGGACACATGGTTTTGTGCGATAGAAGGTGCAGAGAGTATCTCAAACAGCCTCTCGGAGTCCTAGGGTCTCCAGGTGAAATGAGAGGCACTGGAGTTAGCTGGGTAAAAGGTTATGGACCTAAAGGGGTTTCATTGCCAGTAGGAGAAGATGCTGTTACAGAAAATAGCATGGACTGTGTAGCTCTGGAGGCTGGATGGGATCATCAGAACAACAGACACCCACAGGGAGGGATGTCCAGGAAGCATAGAACATTCCAGTGAATGCCATGCTTAGGACAGACGAAAGGTGTGGGGCAGATGCACCTCCACTCTAGTCCCATATTGTTCTTCTATGTGCAGTCCCCAGGACTTCAGTGCCACCAAGGACAGAGGAAGGTCTGAAATCCAGGATTAAGTGATTTATACTGAAATGGATCTTCTGAGAAATGACGAAGTTCTATTTTTCTCTGCCAGCAGAAGAAATGGAGTATTGAGATAGAAACTAAGTTAAATTATAGAAAAAATAAAGCTGGATCTTTTGTACATTTCCAGCTGAGTTTTGTGGATGTACAATTTTATTATAAATTCAGAAGCATTTTAGGATAGAAAGGGACTTCCCATGTCACCACGTTCCACCCGTCATCACAAAGACAAGGGATCTAAGGAATGCAGGCCACAAGTGAGGTGAAGCATGAAGCAACAACTCCAAGGTCACCCGGCTGTGTTATAAAAGAGTAAGGACATAGACCTGAGACTCCTGTTAAGTAACTTCTCAGTCCTAGACTTTTTAGTCTGCACTAATAGGAGATTCCCTTTACTCTTTCATCCTCCTGATTCTGCCATCTAGAATTATTTTCATTCTGTTAATTTCCATTGCATTACCATAACTGTGCAACCAAGTTTCTGGTTCCGATAAGTGAGTATACTATACATAGATGAGTGGTTCTCAAACTTCACTGTGGAATTTTCTAAAGAGTACATTGAAACACAGATTCCTGGGCCCCACCTTCTGGGGTGGGGCCTGAGAACTTGCATTGCTAACAAGTGTCAAGGTGATGCCTCAGCTGCTGGTCTTAGGACCACACTTAGAACCACTGTCCCAGACTCTTCCTCTTGAAGGTGGCTTCTCTTCCCTACACACTTTGGTTGCCTCTATAGTGACTTGCACTTAGGAAGTACTTGTTAGAGTTTCCTCAGACATTCACAATAGCATTATACTTTTTAAATTACTCTTTCATTTCGCAGTTTTCTTGGCTATTTTCACACTTTTTTCCCAAAGAGGAAATCTAGGTTTCTCCTAAATTCCATTTCAATGTTACTTGAAATTGCATTGAAATTCAAGATCTGAGGGGAGAACAAATGTCTTCTCACTATTAGGTCCTGCTACCCCCTGAACAGGATGTGCTTCTCCATGGATTTCCATTTCACTCTAAGCTTGTCAAGAAATTGTATTGTTTTTTTTTTTCATCTGTACTTTTATTTTGAAGCTTATTCCCAGGCAGTTTATATTTGTGATTGCTTTAGTGATTAGGATCTTTTTCTACTATATTTTCTAAATACTTCTTAGAGGTAAATAGGGAAAGGCTTCTTATATTTATTTTATCTCTATGTTTTGAAGCTGGAGATTTCACCTGAAGCTTAATACATAGTACTTTTTTAAAAAGTCCCCTATTTTCTGGGAGGGGGTACACTCACTTTTTGTAGAATTCATAGTTCAAAATGTATTTTTAAAATAAACCTTATTACTTTTATTAATATGTTTCCAAATTATTCCTTATTCTTTAATTACTTTGAGATAGACATGTCTCTATAAATTTCTCCTTGTACTTCTAAGAGTTTTAGCTTTACGTACATTTTAAGCACTGATTTTGGCACAGAAAGGTTTCCTGGTGCTCTGTCATCACACAAACTTCTAGTTTTTACACATTCAAATAGTGTCCTTCACCTCAGTCTCATTTGATGCTCTCATTCTTAAATTCTACATAGTCCTCTATTAATATTACAATTCATGTTTTTCTTTTTGCTTGCATTTGCCTTGTTACATTTTTATATGAATTTGTTTTAGGTATGTCTTAAGTAAATAGACGATAACTGGACTTTGCTTTATTAACATACAAATTTGAGGATCTCCTCTAGAATAATTGAGTTTATCTCATTTCTAGTTACTCTGGTAAATACTATATTTTGTCTATGTCTTCTTTCCTTTCTGTTTTTGCATCTTGAGATTTCTCTTTACTTTCTTTTTTCTTAAGCAGACAAAGCTTTTTTAAAAAAAAGAAAAAATTTTCCTTTTCTCTGACGAATTATCTTTAGGCTTTTAAAATATATTCTTTAACCTATCAGTTTGCAAATTATTAGAATTAAGGAACTTGTATTTTTTCAGTCACCCTAATATAAGCAAAATATTTAACATATGTTTACATTTTCTTTTCTCCATTCACATCTTGGTCTTTGTTAATGTAATATGGTTTTACAGATTGAGATTATTCATATCACTTTTCATTAAAAAATTTTATCTTCTTTTGTGAGGACAATGGTCATTTGCATTCAGTTTTATGACAGGTTTACAATTATTTGGATCTCTCTTCAGCTTAACTTGTTTCAGTGCACACTGCCAATACTTTTATGATTATTTTTCCCAGCTTCAAACATCTGATTTTGAGTTTACAGTTGGTAACAATACTTCTTCAAGGAACTCTTTTCCAGGAAGAGTATATGCCTAGTATCTTCTGACTCCTTTCTTTTGAGGGTGTATTTCTGTTGCCTTCACATATAAAAACACAGCTTAACACTATAAAATCCTTGTATCCCAACCTTTTCTTCTCAGAATTGCTTTGAGGTTCCCTGTTGTCTTCTGGCATTTAAGGCCAAGAAGTTTGATGAATCAGCCTAACTTTTACTTACCTACTGATGGATTACTTTTAAAACTATTTTCTTATGTAGAAGTTGAAATTTTCTTTGTCTATATAGTTAAAGAGTTTTATAAAGATTGTGTCTTGGTGTAAATCTGAGTGAAACACACTGAGCATTATTCTGTATGGATAACTCTTTTGGCTCAGATGATGTCTTCCCATAGTTAACAATATTGTACACCTGAAATTTACTAAGAGGGTAGATTATAAGTGTTCTCACTGAACACACAAAAAGTTAGAAATGTTCTTCTACTATAGCTTCAACTTTAACTTTTATACCATTTGCTAAGTCTTTTAGGTACAAAGTATACAAGGACAAATGAAAAGGCAAATATTTGGTATTTTGGAGCTTATTGTTAGTCTCGTCTGCAAGATAGTCATTAAAAGAGTAATTTCTCCTTGAATTCTCATGACAGCAGAGTGAAGAAGACACGGTGTTAATTGGGTTTACAGATAAGGAGACAGAGTCTCCAAGACATCAGGCAAATTGCCTTAGCTGGGATTCAAACCCAGCCTAGTGAACAGGACGGAGGAATACATTCAAGCCAGAAGTAATGACAGGTCCTGGAGGGGAAAAGCTTGATGTATTTGAGGAAAGAAAAGAAAACCTGTGACTGAAGACGAGGGACCAAGGGGTGAGTGGCTAAAAGCTAAAGAAATATATTGGAGCCATGCCCTTGCTGGGAAATTTGCAAATTTGGCCTCTATGGCATCATTTTTTATTGCTCTTTACTGCCTTGGAGGCTGATTTTAATTCTGCTACTACGTCTTTAATTTCTTGCAGATTGTCTATATCCCAGTTTCTATGTCTTGAAAGCAATTCCATATTCTTCTCTTTCACAAATTTTATTGCTCGAACTCAAGTTGCCTTTATCTCAATCTATTCAGTCTTTCTGATAAGGCATGCAGAGTATGGCGTCTTTAACCAAGTTGCGAAAGCTAAATAGTTGTCTGAATTTTCACATGGATTCTGCATGAGATAATATTCAGATGCTTCTTCTTACCCATCAAAATGCTGTCCTTTTCTATTGTGCTAGAGTATAGTTTTAATGAACTCCTTGTTAAACTTTTGGCGATGTTACAAACTTCACATCCTTGAACAAGAAAAACCCATCCAGACTCAATTCCCACATGGAGATTAAGTGAAAGGGTGGATCTTGGTCTTACTATCTGTACACTCTGTTATGGTAAATCCACTTCCAAACTCTAGAGCTTATAAAGTATTTTTATGCTCTAGTCTAATTTCTGGCTTCCAGCAGGTTGTCACGTGTATGTTTCCATTCTTCTATGAGAGCACCCTGTTCCATCACTCCTTACCACTTGGTTCTTGGGTTTCTGAACTGATGCAGTGCTTGCAAAGCAAAAATCCTCGGAATGCACAGCTCTTGAGATCTTTCCTGATTTCATTCCCACTTTACTCTGAGAGATGGCACCCCCTGATAGAGCAGGCCACTCCAGTCTTCCCTGTGCAGGCCAGCTAGTTTCCTGTATTAATTAATTTATTAATTTATTTAGAGACGGAGTTTTGCTCTGTTGCCCAGGCTGGAGTGCAGTGGCATGATCTCAGCTCATTGCAACCTCCGCCTCCTGGGTTCAAGCACTTCTCCTGCCTCAGCCTCCCATGTAGCTGGGATTACAGGTGCGCATCACCATGCCCGGCTAATTGTTTTGTATTTTTAGTAGAGACGGGTTTCACCATGTTGACCAGGCTGGTTTCGAACTCCTAACTTCAAGTGATCCACCCGACTTGGCCTCCCAAAGTGCTGGGATCACAGGCATGAGCCACCGTGCCCAGCCCAATTGATGCTATGTTCACACTTCTATCCTCTTGTCAAGTTGTTTTTCAATGTTTTTCTGAATTATTATCTTTATTTGCATATTCACAGGAGGCTGCAAGCCTTCTACAACTTTCTATTCATGATGCAACTTCGTAAACATTTGAATTGGACAAGAGCACAAAGAAAGATTTTTGAGGACTGATACCTAACTTCTAATTCTTTATATTGTTAAAAGGAAAAAAGAAAAAAGAAACCTTTACAGTGTGAGGGGTAAACAAAGATTCAGTCAAGGCAATTTGGATCACCTCCTCATGGTTATCCGGCCAAAAGTAACAGCTCCACCATATTCTGTCAAACCTAAATTTGTCAATGGGTTTAGAAACTATACAAATATAATTTCTTGATTTTTGCAAATGTGACTTATTCCTTCATTCTTTATTGGTGCCTTTTGGACTCACAAAAATTCGAAGTGACACATCTCAACTGTTTCCTTCCAGCCAGTGATGATGTCTCATGATTGATCGGTATTATTGCATCTTTTATATGTAACATTTTTCTGATATCTGCAGTTTTCTGCCTTATGTTTCCTTTTTCACCCACCCCATTCTTCCTCCCTGGTTTTAGTGGCTCTTCTGATTCCAAGCATCCATTTTGCAACTCTTGACTTCATCCAAGTCTCCTCAGTTGAAATCTGAAGAGATTATTTTGCAAGTGAGTCAGAAATCACTTCTTGTCAAACATGGTGCCAGAAAATGAGCAGTATCGTGCTCAGTGGGAAAGTATTTACTCTTTCTTTGCTCCTTGCAACTTGAAAGTAAATGCTTCTCTTTCCCTTCTCGGAATTTAATTTCCCAATCTCTAATCCAAAATCGACAAAGACCAGGAAGAGCATACAAGCGTTGGCTCCTCAGTCCCAGTAACATATCATATTTGTCACCTTTAATGTCCCTTAATGTCTTTGTGTCTTGTCTTTCTAATTTAGCTATGACTCCACTAGTAAAAATCATATGACTCATGTCCAAGTCCACATTTAGCAAAATTTCTAAAGCTTTGTTAGTGTGCAAGGCAATGAATATGAAATGAGGTCTGCATTCTTTATTTGGATTAAGTTTAAAGCTTTTCAAAGAACACCATCTGAAAATGTCACAGCATGACAAAGCAGCCATCCCTATAGGAGTCTACCCACAGAGTGCAGGACTCCAGGATAAAATACATTCTTTACCTTGCTGTCTTGTAACCACTCATTGCCACTTGCACGCTGGCCCCAGCAATTTTATACATGAATGAAATAAGGTAAAAATTAACAAGAAAATTCACAACAAGATTAATTTCAGATGGAAAATAATCTAGAGGAGAAAGCTAAAATGTGCTGATTAATATAGGATAGCATGAATCAAGGGTCAATAACTTTTGGCCTGGGAGCCACGTTTGACCTATTTTTGTAAATAAAGTTTTATTGGAACATAACCATGCTCATTCATTTACGTATTGTCTATACAACTGCTTTCCCATTACAAAGACAGAGTGGAGTAGTTGCAACAGCCTAAAATGTTTACTATCTGTCCCTTTTCAGAAAAAGTTTGCCCAACCCTGGGGTAAGCGATTGTTGGTTTCTACCCAGAATCCATTCCTCGCTTTCTCTTTCCTAACAAGATCCTGATTTATCTATGTTCGATCTCTCCCCCATACATCTCAGGTGTTTCAAGAGGTGATCACTGTCCCCCATCGGTGGGGGTGAGCCTGACCTGTCCAATGGGGGTCCCATCAAGCTTCCCACATTAACTGGAACAGGAGCTTGGGTCTCAGCCGCTCAGCACAAGGAAACCCTCCCAATCACAGAGATTCTTTCAAAAATGGTTATGGGACCTAATTTGAATCATATGAGGAAAAGATTGCTCAAGGTTTCTGGGAAATAAGCTTCTCTGCTTTTAATAGAGGCCCACTGGAAGAAGCACTCTCTCGTCTCCTGGGTGGTGGTGTGTGTGGTACCCTAGCCATGTTGCCACCAGGAGAAAACGTAGCCATCACAGAGAAGGGTACAGCTAAGAGAAATGCAGAGAAATAGATCTGGAATCCAGCTTTAGCTCACCTTGGAAGTTGCCTTATTTCTGGATTTTCAATTATTTGAGACAATTAATTTAATTACTCAAGCTAGTGTGAGTATTGGGTTTTCTGTTATTTGCAACATAATAATTTTTAACCAATAGACATATTTTCCCTCCATTTACCTAGTGTCATAGGATGTTGTGTTAATCTTATTTATTTGTAGGCCTAAAAATGTCTTTATGTCTGGACAGAATTACCTTCCATTTCTTTCTACCAATATCTCTTGGTAGCTGCCTCTTAGAGTTACTGCTCGGCATTTTCTTAAAGAAGGAGACAGAATCCCTCAAAATTCGTGGTGGTCACTATTCTTTGTGATGCCTTTTGGTATCCTTTACTCTGTCATCGTTCTTGCTACTACTATTTCTTGATTAGAGGGTAGAAAATCTCTGTGTGATATTTCATTGCAATTCTTCATTAGCTTTCTATTTTTTGTCCTCACAACTATCCAACAATCTTAATAAGGTTTATAAGACCCTCCACGCTCTGTCCTCTGTCTGGTGCCCTGGCCTCATCCTGGACCACTGTGTCCTGCTCACTCTACTCTTGAATGCACCACTTTTTCTATTAGTTTCTCTAAGGAGCCATATTCTTTTGTGTCTCCAAACTGTTCTCTGCCTGATACGCTTCTTTCCCCATTTTCACCTATATCATTCTTGTTCATCCTTCAAATCTCAACCCAATGGTTGTTTCCTCAAAGATGGCTTGACTGATCGCCAAGACTGGTTTAGCTCCCCCTGTTACCTGCTCCCATCCACCACAGACTTCCCATTTCACAGCCCTCTAACTTACAGCCACTTATTCAAAATCTATATTCATAGTAGACGGCAAGCTCCAGGGAGGCTGAGACCAGGACTTTTTTTTTTTTTGGCTCACCGCTAGGTCCCAAGTCCTCAGCACTGTACCTGGCACAGAGCTGGTCCTCAATGTATAGAACTCCTGACTACATACATAGTTTTGACCATTTTTAAAGTTACAGAAAACACCAATGTTTAAATGCAGAGTACACTTCTGGTGACTCATGTCTACTGACTTGAAGAGAATGTTGGATAAACACTAATAAATTCTTATTCTCTGACTCTGTTTTCTAGAAAACATGCAGAACATCAGCTTTAAAATCTGACAAGCATTTCTGTCTTAAAATATAGCAGGATCTCAGACAGGCCCTCAGAATGTACGATCTCGAACTTCTAAGCTTCTACAGAGTACATTTTAATAATTTCAGTCTTCTGATGGGAAAACCAAGATTGAAGAGGATAAGTAACTTAACTTGCTAATGACGTGTAAATCTTAAGCTGCAGACATCACCATCACAGATCACCCAGGTTGATTTTGAAACCTAGAGAGTAACTTCTCCCCAAGTAGACATGGGCGAAGATTTTGTGGCCACTTAGGTCACCGTGATTCCAGGTGTACATTCTGTCTGTCTCTGTGTTTGTGTGTGTGTTTGTGTGTGTGTACACATGCTGCTATGGCCAAAACTGTGTCCCCCAAAATTCATATGTTGAGGCTCTAATTCCCAATGTTATAGTATTTAGAGAGGGGGCCTTTGAGAAGTAATTAGGTACAGATGAGTTCCTCAGGATGGGTTCTAATAATGGAGTCAGTGCCCTTACAAGAAGAGATATTAGACAGCTCTCCTTCTTTCTCTGAAATGTGAAGGCAAAGTAAGCAGGCTGCTATCTGCAAGCCAGGAAGAGAGCCCTCACCAGAACCTAACCCTGCTGGCACCCTGATCGCAAACTTACAGCCTCCAGAATGGTGAGACAATAAATTTCTGTTGCTTATGCCATCCAGTCTACAGTATTTTGTTATGGCAACCCAAGCTTACAAAGACACCTAAAGTGAATGAAGTCTGTGTCTCATCTCCAAAATATCTCTTAAATTTCTTAGATCCTTTATCCACTTTCATTGTTTCCACTGGAGTCCAATCTTCCATCATCTCTCCTGGACAGCTATATACATGTTAACCCTCCTCTTAATTGGATTCTCACATGGCAGCCAGAGAGCTATAAATCTGATATTGTTTAACCACATGCCTAAATCATTTCAGAAAACTTCTCATCACTCTTAGGAAGAAAAAATTCCTGATAACATTATCAAATATGTGGACCAAATTCTGGAATAAAAATCAAGACTTAAGAAGTCTTTATTTTTATTTAAGTCAACACTTAAAAATGGTTGAATGCATTCAGAAAACAGCATCACTCATTTTTATATCAACTAATTTCATAAGATGTTTGAGTGGAAAGTTTTACAAAAGATTGTAAATTTCATTGATGAGAGAGGTACAGTGGCTGCCTCAGTTTTAGTCTAAGCTGCTTTAACCCCCAGAGCTCATATGTATCAGGACATGCTCCTGTGGGTCAACCAGATGTCAGTTTTCCTGAAGACAGGAGAAGCTCGTTGAGTTAGAGGTCATTTAAAGGAAAAGAAGAAACAGGAAAATAGGCTCCTTTCATTAATTTTTTTTAAAGGTACTAAGTCAGGACAGGGCCTGGAGGAGCAGGGTCATTCTGAGTTTAGCAGTTTTTCTGTCACTCAGCCAAACCAGGTATGCCATCAGTCCTGTGTTCAAGTCTTTTTTTGAATAGGGGAACAATAAATGAAAAGAGGATGAGCCAGTTCACTATAATCTCTTGAGAAAATGGAGCACAGAGAGTCACAGATCAGGTCACTGCCAACAGAGGGTAACTCAAAAGAGGGCTAGACCTTCCCTCCACTTCTTTCTTTCTTTTTCTTTTTCTTTTTTTTTCTTTGATGGAGTCTTGCTCTGTTGCCAGGCTGGAGTGCAGTGGCGTGATCTCAAGCGATTCCCCTGCCTCAGCCTCCCGAGTAGCTGGGACTACAGGCGCACGCCACCAACCTCAGCTAATTTTTTGTATTTTAGGAGAGACGGGGTTTCACCATGTTGGCCAGGATGGCCTCAATCTCCTGACCTCGTGATCCGCCCACCTTGGCCTCCCAAAGTGCTGGGATTACAGGCGTGAGCCACCGCGTGCAGCCTCCTCCACTTCTTTCTACACCTTAGGCAGCACTAATACTTTGACAAGGGGGACAGTGGTGCTTGGCAGGAGATGCTTGTGCACGGTAGGGTGGTAGGCGCTACCATGTAATAGTAACATCCAGCAGATGATAGGCAGAGGATAGTGGAACTCCGTGGGGGATATAAGTGCCTGGTAGCAATAGATGTGGGGCTGGAAAGAAGAGGGAGAAGGAAAGGCAAGCTCCAGGTGGCAACTGATCAGTTAGCTCATGTATGAAAACATGGGAGAGACACCACCATAACATAGTCGGAGTGGATTTTCTGGGATCTGAAGCCTTATTGATGAAAAGATGACAGGAAGAAAGGAAGGGTTGAATATCAGCTCTTTTTTTTTTTTTTTTTGAGACAGAGTCTTGCTCTGTCACCCAGGCTAGAGTGCAGTGGCGCAATCTTGGCTCTCTGCAATCTCTGCCTCTCAGGTTCAAGCAATTCCCTGCCTCAACCTCCCGAGTAGCTGGGATTACAGGCGCCCGCCACCACACCCAGCTAGTTTTTGTATTTATAGTAGAGACAGGGTTTCACCATCTTGGCCAGGCTGGTCTTGAACACCTGACCTCATGATCCACCCGCCTCGGCCTCCCAAAGTGCTGGAATTACAGGCAAATATAAGTTCTTAAAAAAAGGTTTTCACTTTTGGTTTAGCTAATGAAACAATCGTATGCATGGTGATGGGGATCATGGTAAGAGATTAAAACATGTGAACGTGGAATATGGAAAATTCCCCCCTTCCCCTTAAAAATCAAATGTTTCCTTATAATATTGATGTCATTAGTGTGTGATGCTTTAATAAAATAATTTTAATAATATAATTAAATTATTTAAATGCAATAGGCAATAATACAATCTGGGGAAGGGGGACTTGTAATTGGAGTGAGGAGTGACAAGAGTGGGTAAATCGGACAGAACAAACTCGAGGAGATGTTTATAAATCCCGAGGGAAGTAAAGAGAAGCTGAGTTTCCAGGGAGAAGCATGGGTGAGAAGCCCAGAAACACAAGTTGAGTGCTGGATTGTGCTGTGCCTGCTCTGAAATTGTAACTAAGATGACAGTGGCAAACAATATGGAACAGCCATGCCTTCCTTTAGGTGGATTTGTGAGAAAGGAGTTTTACAGCAATGTCTAATATAACTTGGTTGCCTAAATATTGTATCAACTATTAGTAACACTGAACTCTGTTCAACATTCTTGGAAAACTTTCATTCACATAATAGAAATACAAGCTGTGACATGGGTGATATGCCAACGCAGTAAACCCCATCGGATCTGAGAGCCTCAACTTCATTTGGGCAGGGGATAGTCTTTGCAAAATTAGACAGGGATTTGGTGATGTACAAATTCAAGTGATGTGACAGATTTATGTGACTTATAATGATTCGTGGTTTTGAAATGTAACATGAAATGCCAGACTGTGAGTGTCTGGAGACCACCAGCATCGAAAAGGCCTCTCTATAAGAGCTGCCGCATTATTTATGTTAAGTCCGGTTTTGCACACTGAACAGTTTTGTTTTCAAAGTGAAGGCCAAGATCCTCGATTTCTAAACCAGAATGCTACACTGACCCCAGAGACATTTGCTTTCTTAACACACCCAGCCTTCACTGACTCGACGGTTGAATTTGGGCAGAAGAACACCACACACACTGTTTGCTTGCAGTTGTTTGACTTTATTTTATTTACAAATCATAAGCACATTTGGGCTGCTGAGCACTTCTCTCACTGAAGGCTCTTGCCAGCCCAGAGCAGATGGAGACACAAATCAGGCCCTGTCTCCCTTCCTCTGCACATGGCCACACAGAGGGTTTTGTGTCTCGGGTCCCTTTGTGTCCTGTAGATATTTGCTCCCTTCCCGAATGTGCATGAGGCTTCAGAGGGACCAACATCCTCCACTTCGGGGCCAGAAGTAGAGTAACTCATGGCCATGGAGGAATTCGTGCCAGATGTGGCTTCTCTTCCCTTTAGCTCCTCGATTATTCCTGGAATATCAGGCCATTCAAATGTCATGCATTTTAATGTTTGATCATTTCCAACTTACCACTCAAAATGTGTACTTGTCTTTCTTGGGAGGTATAAGTATTTTACCCACAGTGGATATTCCAGGGCTTTGATTTGCTTTAATGACATTGGTCAAAATAGAAAATCTTATATGGTGAGTTTTCTTTTTTCCTACTTTAGATTTTTCTTTTTAAGTCAATTTCATTAAGGCATAATTTACATACAATAAAATGTACCACATTTATAGTGTACAGTTTGATGAGTTTTGAAAAATATATAGACCCATGAAACTACTATCACAAGATCTATAATATTTCCATATCCCTTGAAGGCAACCACTGGTCTCTGCTGCCACTATTGAGTAGATTTATCTTTTCTAGGTATGCTATCAATGGATTCATAAAGTGTATATTCTTTGTGTCTGAATCTTTCATTGCATATAATGTCTTTGAGTTTCATCCATGTGTTTTCATTTATCAGCTATTCCTCTTAATTGTGAGATAGTATTCTATCGTATGAATATAGCATAATTTATTTATTCTTTCACCTGTGAATGGGTCTTTGGATTGTTTACTGTTTGGGGTTATTATGGATAAAGCTGCTAAGCACATTTGTGAACAAGTTTTTTTTTTAATGGACTTTTTCATCTCCCTTGGGTAAATGCCTAAGAGCAGGTTCATATGGTGTCTGTATATGTAACTTTGGAAGAAACTCCAAACAGATTTGCAAAATGGTTCTGCCATTTGGCACTCCCTCCAACCACGTGTGTGTTTCAGTTGTACCACATGTTCGCCAAAACCTGTTTAGTAAATTGGAAGCCAGATGTTTTAAAACATTAAAGTTTGTATATAAACAATTGACTCCTCCTTAATATTGGATTGCTGTCAATTTCTAACTCTAGGTTTGTACCTAGTAAATACTATGGATGCATTTTTTAAAATAAATACTTTGTTAATTACATTTGATATATCTTATATCGTTTCTCATTGTGGGAACTCTGAAAGCACCATACATCCTAGTCTCTGACTTACTGACTTCAGTTCTTCTACAGGCTTGGTGTGGCCTCAAGTTCCCTGGTATATATATATCCAAGTGCACAGAGAACAGTGGCTAAAAAATAGTAGGTTCTCCATAATAATTTGTTGAATAAATGAATGAATCAATATTCTGAAAACTTCTACCTTGAAGTGTGTCATATTGTTGTAAAGAACAATTGTATAATTATCTGAAATGCCTTGTCTGACAAATTCAACCATTTGGAACAAGAACCAGGAAGAAAAAGAAATAAACAAAAAAAACCCAGAAATTAAAAAAAAAAATTAAAACAACATCAGATGTAGCCAAAATAGATACCATATTTTCTTATACTTCAATTGTAGGTGACTCATCAGTCTCTTAGTTTATAGCTAATTTACTCTAGAATTTTGTATTATCTTCAAAAAGCAGTTTGGGGGAGGGGAATAAGTGATATGTGAACAACAGTAAGCCTTCCAAACTATGAACATGACAAATATCTCCATTTATTTAGGTCATATTTTTATCAATGTCTTGTAGTTTTCAGTACAGAGATCTTGTGTACCTTTCATTAAATGTATGACTACTTAGGTTTTTTATTTTATTGTGAATAGTATTTTAAAAATTCAGCTACCATTTGTTCATTGTTGTTTTACAGACCAACAATGGATTTTTGTATACTGACCATGTATCTTACAAACATGAGTTTATTTAATTGTTCTTGTATTTCTCATAGATTCCTTTGGATTTACTATATATACAAGTATGTTATCTGAAAATAAAGACAGTCTTACATCCCCATTTCCAATGTTTGTGTCTTTTATTTCTTATGTTATTGCACTGAATAGGACCTCAAACCTAAAGTTTAATGGAAGTAGTAAATGTGAACATCCTCACTCTGCTACCAATCATAGGGGAAAAGCATTCGGTATTTCACCATTAAATATAATATTAGCCACATGTTTCTCTTGTGTGCTGTTTATCAAATTGGAGGAGTTCCCTTCTATTCCTAATTTGCTGAGAACTTTTATCATAAATGGATGTTGAGCTTTGCCAAATGCTATTTCTCCATCGATTGACATGACCATTTGATTTTCTTCATTTGGTTAATGTAGTGGATGACATGGATTGATTTCTTAAATTTTTTTATTTCAATAGCTTTAAAGGTACAAGTGGTTTTTGGTTACATGGATGAATTGTATAGTGGTAAAGTCGGGGCTTCCAGTGTACCCATCACCTGAGTAGTGTACATTGTACCCAACAGATAATTTTTCATCCCTCATCCCCCTTACACCCCCTCTTCTGAGTCTGCAATGTCCATTATACCACTGTGTATGTCTTTGCATACCCATAGCTTGGCTCCCAGTTATAAGTAGAACATGTGGTATTTGGTTTTCTGCTCCTGAGCTGCTTCACTTAGGATACTGACCTCCAGTTCCATTCAAGTTGCTGCAAAAGACATTATTTCACCTTTTTTGTGGCTGAGTAGTATTCTGTGGTGTGTGTGTGTGTGTGTGTGCGCGCGCACATACTGAGCCATATATATGATATATATCAATCTAAATGTCCATCAACTGATGAGTGGATAGAGAAAATGTGTGTGTTTATGTGTATATATACATACATATACACTCACATATATACTTTATATATACATTATATATTATACAATATATATACATACACACAATTTTCTTTATCCACTCATCAGTTGGATGGGCATTTAGGTTGATTCCATATTTTTATGACTGTGAATTGTGCCGTGATAAATATACGCATGCAAGTGACCTTTTGATATAATGACTTATTTTCCTTTGGTTAGGTATTCAGTAGTGGGATTGCTGGATTGAATGGTAGATCTACTTTTAGTTCTTTGAGAAATCCCCATACTGTTTTCCATAGAGGTTGTACTAATTTACATTCCCACTAGCAGTGAGTAAGTGTTTTTTTCCCAATCCATCTGTGCCAACATCTACTGTTTTTGACTTTTAATCATGGCCACCCTGCCTAGAGGGAGGTGGTATCTCATTGTGGTTTTAATTTGCATTTCCCTGATGATTAGTGATGAGCATTTTTCCCTATATCCGCTAGCTATTTGTATATCTTCTTTTGAGAAATGTCTGCTAATGTCATCTTCCTACTTTTTAATGGGATTATTGGTTTTTTTCTTGCTGATTTGTTTGAATATCTTGCTTGGATATTAGTCCTTTGTCAGATGTATAGTTTGTGAATATTACCTCCCATTCTGTAGGCGTCTATTTCTTTGTTGATTATTTCTTTTGCTGTCCAAAGCTTTTTAGTTTAATTAGGTCCCATTTATTTATTTTTGTTTTTTTGTATTTGCTTTGGGGGTCTTAGTCATAAATTATTTGCCTAGGCCAATGTCCAGAAGAGTTTTTCTTAAATTTTATTCTAGAATGTTTGTGGTTTCAGGACCTAGACTTAAGTCTTTAATCCATTTTGAGTTAATTTTTGCATTTGGTGAAATACAGGGATTCAGTTTTATTCTTCCATGTGTGGCTATCCAAATTTCCCAGCACTATTTATTGAATAGGGCATCATTTTCCCAGTGTCTGTTTTTGTCTGCTTTGTCAAAGATCAGTTGGTTTTATGTATTTGGCTTTATTTCTGGGTTCTCTATTGTGTTCCATTGATCTATGTGTCTACTTTTATAGCAGCACCATGCTATTTTGGTTACTATAATGTTGTGGTATAATTTGAAGTTGGGTAATGTGATGCCTCCAGATTTATTATTTTTGCTTAGGATTGCTTGGTTATTTGGGCTCCTTTTTTTCCATATGAACTTTAGAATTTTTTTCTAATTCTGTGAAAAATGACATTGGTATTTTGATAGAAACTGCATTAAATCTGTAGGTTTCTTGGAGCAGTATGGTCATTTTCACAATATTGATTCTTCTAGTTCATAAGCATGGGGTGTTTTTCCATTTGTTTGTGTCATGTATGACTTCTTTCTTCAGTGTTTCACAGTTTTTTTTTTTTTTTTTAGAGATCTTTCACCTTCCTGGTTATGTATATTCCTAGGTTTTTATTTTTTATTTTTGCAGCTATTGTAACTGACATCGACTTCTTGATTTGATTCTCAGGTTGGTTGTTATTGGTGTATACTGGTGCTACCGATTTGTGTAAACTTGTTTTGTAACCTGAGACTTTACTGAATTTATTTATCAAACCTAGGAGTCTTTTGGAGGAGTCTTTAGGATTTTCTAGATATAAGATTCTATCATCAGCAAACAGAGATAGTTTGATTTTTTCTTTTCCGATTTGGTTGCCCTTTATTTTTTTTCTCTTGCTCAATTGCTCTGGCTAGGACTTCCAGTACTATGTTGAATAAAAGTAGTGAAAGTGGAAATCTTTGTCTTATTCCGATTCTTAGGGGAAATGCTTTTTAACTTTTTCCCATTCAGTATAATGTTAACTGTGTGTTTGTCATATATGGCTTTTATTATTTTGAGATATGTTCCTCCTATGGTTAATTTGTTGAGGGTTTTTATCATAAGGTGATGATGGATTTTATCAAATTCTTTTCCTGTATCTGTTGAGATGATCATAATGTTTTTGGTTTTTTTTTTCTGTTTATGTAGTGAATCACATTTATTGACTTGTGAATGCTGAACCATTCTTGCATCCCTGGGATGAAAACCACTTTATCATGGTGAATTTTCTTTTTGATGTGCTCTTGGACTCAGTTTGCTAGTATTTTATTGAAGATTTTTGTTTCTGTGTTCATCAGGGATGTTGGTCTGTAGTTTTCTTTCTTTTTTTGTTGTTGTTATATCCTTTTCTGGCTTTGGTATCAGGGTGATACTGGCTTCATAGAATGAGTTAGGGAGGATTCCCTCCTTCTTGATCTTTTGAAATAGTTTCAGTAGGATTGGTGCCAATTCTTCTTTGAATGTCTGGTAGAATTCATCTGTGCTACTATTGCTAGTATCCCCGTGAAGACTTTTAAATTAATTCTACAAAGAGAAACGTTTTAAATACAAAACAATTTACCATTGATGAAAGTCAAATTCCACTGGCAAATGGAAACTTTTCTAACTTAGGCTGTTTGACCATATGTGGCATTTTTCTGTTATACAAATAACTGTGTATAGGTATATACAAACACATTTGAAAATGATAAACAAAGGCAGATCAACATTTTCAATGACATTTCTACCATGTTGCATCTGTCAGAAAAACACTGACATATTACACTAGATATCTATCTTGTCAATGCCCTAATGGCGTTAGTTTTGAAACCTGAGACTTTACTGAATTTATTTATCAAACCTAGGAGTCTTTTATTTATCAAACCTAGGAGTCTTTTATGAAATCACCTCTTAACATTAACCTATTGCTGGTGGATATTGTCATACATTTTGCGACAAGCAATGTTGTGATGTTGAATATTTTTTTTAACATCTAATATTCTAGATGGCTAGACATCATTGTATATACCTAATGCTTAGAACCAGTTTTGTTTGCAAAAAGCAATATAAGAACTTAACTCTGTTCATTGGATCATTGGGCTCAATTTTTAGTTTGTGGTATATGTAATATAAAATGTTCTTATGATATAGTATCTAGTACAATGCATTATCTCCACATATATAGATATATGGATTGATTTTTTGATGTTACACCTTTATATGCCTTGGATAAGTTGTAATTGCCCATGATATATCAATCTTTCTATACATTGCCAAATTTTATTTGCTAATATTTTGGTAAAAATGTTATGTCTATGTTTATGAAGGATATTGGTCTGTAATAATTTTTTCTTGTAATGCCCCTGCCTGGTTTTGTTTCCAGGGTTATACTTACGAAATAAATTGGAAAGCAAGCAGTCTTCCTCTAGTTTCTGAAATCATCTATGTTGAATTGATATTCAAAATCCTAGCTATCTAGGATTTTGGTTTTCTTCATAGGTAAGTATTTAATTACACAATTTGTAAAAGACAAATTACTATTAGATTTGCTTTTAATTATTGTGTTAGTTATAGTAAGTTGTTTTCAGAAAAAGTTGACCATTCTATCTAAGTTGTCAAATTTAATAGCTTATTTTTTCATTATTCTTATGTTTCATTCTTTATGCCTGTGGGATTTTATGTCTGTAGGATACATTTTATGTCTGTAGGATTTGTAGTGGTGTCTGTTTTCTTATGTTTGTATTTAGGTATTCTTTTCTACTTGACCAGTCTTGTCAGGGAGTCATCAATTTAATTAATCTTTTCAAAGAATCAAACTTGGCTTTGCTAATTTTTCTGTTTTTTTTTTTTAAATCAGTTTTCTGTTTCAACTTCTCCTGTTACCTTTATTATATTCTTCCTTCTGCTTGTTTTAGGCTTAATATGCACTTTTCTTTCTGGTTCTTCAAAGTAAGAGCATAGAGAACTGATTTTAAGTCTTTCTCCTTTTCTTATACAATAGTTAAAGCTAGTTTTCTGTGTATATACTAATTTAAGAATCTCAAGAATACATTGGGCTATCATTATCATTCATTCAAAATATTTTCTGATTTCTCTTGTAACTTTTCCTTTTCGACTCATGGATTACATAAAATTACTTATTTAATTTTCAAATGATTTTTCCAGGTATTATTCCTTTATTTATCTTTTTTTTTTCCTTTTCTTTTTTTTTTTTTTTTTTCTTACTGCAGGCTTGAACTCCAGGCCTTAAGCAGTCCTTCCTTCTCTGCTTCCTGAGTAGCTAAGATTAAAGGCATGAGTGAATGCTGGCTATTTTGTTTTGTTGTGTAACAATGAGGACCTCATTATGTTGCTCAGGTCCTGCCTTGGCCTCCCAAAGCAGCGGGACTACAGGTGTTTGCCACCATGCCCAGCCTTCTTTATTAGTTTCTAATTTACTTCCATTGTTGTCAGAGAGCATATCAATGACATCAATCCTCTTGAACGTATTGGTACTTGCTTTATAACTCAGCATATAGTCTATCTCACGAAATATTCCACAGTATAGTAAGAAGAACGTATATTCTGATTTTAGGGTAGACTTCTACAAATGTCAATTAAGTGAATTTGGTTAAACTTATTTCAATCTTCTATACTCACACTGATACGTTTGTGTATTCACATCCTTCAATTACTGAGAGAAGAATGTTAAAATCCCCACCTATAATAGTGGATTTTTCTGTTTGCCCTTTTAGAAAAGTTTCACGTCATTTTTTTAAAGCAAGGTGTTTAGGTGCATAAACATTTAGAATTTTTATGTCTTCTTCATGAATTGGTACAGCTGTTTTAGAAATAAGAAAACTCAGACTCAAGTTAAATACATTTTCAGTAGGTTGGAATGAACTTAGTAACTGGTTCTCTCTAGGGGGATATATAATCATCAAGGGGATAAAAAGAAGACAATACATTTTGAAATCAAATTGCCTCAGACTTTTCTCAGACAACTCACTGATTAGTAGAGAAAGAATGCTTATGGTTGGTTAACAAACTAGAAGGTAAAAACTAGTCTATTACATTGAGCAAAATTACAAAATCTGACTTATCTGATGGTTTATTCTTCACTCTAGGGCACTGGGAAAAGGCCATACTTAAGAAAGGTGATAGAATTTGGTTTGGCTTTTAGGTCATCCTATGTTATCTGAAGTCTTAATTCTGAAGTACTCTTGTTCATTTGAAATAAAAAACTCTTTTGCATTTCTGAATGAAAAAAGCCATAAGCAGTATCAGTCCACTCTAAAACATCAAATGATAGCAAATAACTAGCTAAGACATAATTTAGCCTTATCAAAGTCTTCAAGTTGATTGTGCTTTGATTGTGTTTCCAAAGTTTCTTCTTAAAAGAATGTGCCTGATTAAAGCCACACTTGACATGGATGTTGTTTCCAGAAATCTACATTGATATTTACATAAACACAAGAACGTACAAGTATGAAGTGCATTACATGCTAGGTTGGAAGTGAAATATACGATAGCCAGAAAATATTAATATTCACTCAGGTGGGAGATATGGGAGTCTTGGGAGTTTCAACATAAAACAGTTTAAAAACCAACGTAAATTTCAATGTTGCTGCAGCCAGGCAAGATCTGCCATTATTAATTATGGGAAGAATGCTTAAGTATGTTAGAAAACAGCCTCGTTTGTAAAACACACCAGTGTCTCTACTTTTCTGTCTTCTCTCTGACAGCATTCTTGTGAACTCTTTGTTAACCTATGCCACATTTATCGTTCTGCTCAAAGAGAAGCAATATCAAGGGAAAAAAAAAGTGTGTTGAAACATTGCCCAGCCCAGATGAAGAAGTAGAGAAGAATACTATTTGGACAAATTTGAGGGGAAGACAGAGAAAAACAATCTCTGCAAAGAGAGTGGAGGAAGGAAATGCTGTCGGCACTGTCAGGAAATATGGCCAAGTAGGAAAGACAGTGGTAGAAAGAGTTCAAAAGGTAGATTAAGAATATTTTACGACCTATTCCTCCACTGTTCTCAAGTTCCCAGAAATGGCAGAAATCATATTCACAATCAGTTCAGACTCATACTAAGAGAAAATACAACGGGCTGATGGTGGAGACCTGAAAAGTCTTTGGAAGATGAATTGAGGATAAACAAGGAAAACCATAGGCAAAAAAACAGGAGCGGGAGAGAGCAGCTGCCAAAAGACAGAAGCACTCCGGGTGCTCCCTCACCGTAATTACTCATCAGTAAGTATTAGGAGCAGGAGGGACTCTGGAGTAGATGGGACACGCTGGGTGGAATTCTGGTTTTCTGGGCAATGAGACAGGTTGACTATCCTACCCGACACCAATGTCTGCTTGCTAGATAGAGCAGAAGCGCAGGCACTTGGTCTAAATAAAGCGCAATGGGAGTAACTCTGGGACACGTGGGACACCTGAGGGGGAAGGGAGCCCACACTCTCGGGAAGCACACTGGCTCACCTCTCTTGAGACTCATCACCCCAGGTGCTAAGGACACGCTGCAGGGTGCCCAGCCTGGTAGTAGCCTTTCCTCTCTGGCAAATGCTCAAGGGAAGTGGTGGGTAACGACAATATTGTCATAAATAGACTCACAGGAAATCATTCACATACAGTTAAACAGAGCCAAGCACCCGGCCCATGAAAGGGAGGTACCAAATCCACCAAATGGTTGAAGAAACAGGAAATTAAGCACGCCAGGACTTTAAAGTAGATATTTCTAATATCATCAGTGAGAGGCAAGAAGAGATTTCATTTGTTTAAAAAGTATCCAAAGATCTTCGAAATTTAAGTATTTCTTAACGATAAAAACTCAAAAGAGAGAGTGAATGGACAAAGCTCAAAGTGAACCAGAAGAACAAACCAAAAGTTTTACAGCAACTTACTAAACAACAAATCAAAGGAAAAAAAAGTTAACGTAGTAATGGTAGGAGAGTTTTGTGGCATTTTTTGCCTTGTCCTTGCCTCACGTACTCCCCTCTCGGCAGCAGCCTTGAAGATAGCAGCTCGTGTTTCCAGCATGGAACTCGGATCCCTGGTTATGGAGCGAAAAGATCAAACCTTATTTAAAAATTAAATTGTGGGTATATTCTAACCTGTCTAGAGGCTACCGGAAAGACTGACTGAATAAATAATTGTTGGTATATATAAACAATGGAGTATTCTTCAGTCTTTAAAAGGTATGTAGTACTAATGCCTACTACAATATGAAGGAATCTCAAAAACATTATGTTAGTGAAAGAAGCCAAAAAAAAGGTCATATATTGTATGATGCCATTTATATGAAATATTCAAAATAAGTAAATCCAGAGAAATAAAAAGCCAATTATTGGTTGCCAGTAGCTGAGGGGAGGGGGAATTGGGAAAAATTGCTTGATTGGTATGGGGGTTTATTTTAAAATGAAAATGGTTAAGGACAAGATAAAAGTGGTGCTTACACAACATTATAAATGCACCAGATGCTGTGGACTTATCACATTAAAATGGTAAATTTTATGTTATGTCAATTTCATCTCAAGGGTTTTTTTTCTTATTATTGCAAACACTGCAGGTGCAGAAAATGTATTTTCAACCATAGCCTATACCTGATTTTTCTGTCCTATACATGAAAGACAAAGTAAAATGCTGTGTGAAATATGAAACTGTTCTTTTTAAACCAAAGAGAGGAAGAGATGAGAGAAGGAGGGAAGGAGAGAAAAACAACACAAAAGAGAAGGGGTTGAGGTCAGGAGGGAAGGCAGCAGGGAGGTCTAGATGGTACAAATCAGCACATTTTAACCTCAAGGTGGTTAGAACTAAGCAAATATTCTAACTTAGATAGAATTACGCCTTCTTTAATGATTCCTCAGAAATAGGAAACATTACACACATAACTGGGGTGACTTAACCAAATAGAGCTTGTCACTAGTCATGTCATCTAAAACTTACCTCAAAACTTTTCCTACACTGCACTCTTTCCAAAACTCAGCCAAAGAAAATAGTCTGGAACATTGAAGTTCCCCATTACATGATCTGGTCTTTTTCAGATGTTTAAACTACAAAAGTGAAAAGCTCATTCATTATTTGATATCTGTCCAGTTCTACCAATATACGTTCATCTATTTTTAAAAAGACAGAGGGAGTTTGCTGGGGTTCGGGGGGGCGTTGATAATTTGTAATAGAGAGCCAGAAGATTAAATATTTACCTTCCAAAAGGTTCTGACTTTAGGTATTGGTTAAACAATGGAATTCCTGAACTGGCATGCTGTGATGAGGTCCTACATTACGGAAAATCCATTCATTTCCACCTGGTGAAATCTGCCAGGCTGGTGGTGGCATTCAAATGAGTAGGTCCAGAAACCAGTTTCCAATAAACAGGGACTCTGTACAATAGAATACTAAGCAAACAGCCATCAGAGAAGAGCTTAGGGAGAGCGCCCAGAGCCAGCACCTCCCCACTGTGAGTTTAGAGTGGATAAATTCAGTGTATTCGGTCTAAGGAGGAGATTGATTAAGAAGAAGCTTCATGCTGTCAGACAGAGCCCCACTAGCCCCACATGGAAAATGCAGTTTGTGAAAAAGTCAAGAGGACAAGGACTGAAATTAGGATTTCATAATTTCTCAAGCTTTAAACTGAAATGTGAATAAAATCGTGAGTTAATTAGCCTTGTTGATCAAATCTGAAAATGTTGTGAAATAGAATTAAAGGATGTATTACGGTGTTTCATCTCTAATCATGCTATGATCACCCTACCAAGGTAGTTTCAAATTCTCTGAAATAGGAACATGGATGTACTTATAAAGGAAGTAATTCTAGAAACAACGCTCTCACACTGCAGGCGCATGTGCCATGTCTATGAGAACACACACTTAGGTGAGCCTGAATCCACACTGACAAATAAGATGTACGAGTGCTTTGCTTAGAAGTGAAATTATTTTCTGGAGCATTTATTCATGCTGTGCCTCAAGTTAACCTCAATAGAGGCAATTCTAATAGCCCGAGCTATTTGGGGACAGCATTAAATGTAACACAACACATTTTGCACAGTTTTAAACTTTATCTTAGTCTCATTTTCCTTTTTTATTTTTTTTATTTTTATTTTTTTTGAGACCGAATTTCTCCTTGCCACCCAGGCTGGAGTGCAGTGGCATGATCTCCGGTCACTGCAACCTCCACCTCCCAGGTTCAAGAGATTCTCCTGCCTCAGCCTCCCGAGTAGCTGAGATTACAGGCGCCCGCCACCACGCCCAGCTAATTTTTGTATTTTTAGTAGAGAAAGGGTTTCGCCAATGTTGACCAGTCTGGTTTTGAACTCCTGACCTCAGGTGATCCACCCTCCTTAGCCTCCCAAAGTGCTGAGATTACAGGTGTGAGCCACCACTCCCGGTTCATTTTTCTTTAATGTGACCTTTTCTCTGTTATACTGAATGGAATCACCCACACATTATGGTTGTGGAATTGTATAGTAAGTGCATGTTAAATTTTTAGAAATGCCAAATTATTTTCCAGAGTGTTTGCACTGCATTACATTCCTACCAGCAATGTGTAAAAGACTGCACCATCATTGTAAATGTCAAATGTGCTATGTCTTTCTTCCATTATATCATATCATTTTGGAATAGCATAGCTGAATATAGCCTGCTTATCATCTTACTTTCTTCTTCACAGTATAGTAGTTTTTGTCTGGTAAGTATTTTTTAAAGATTGAATTGACAGATATATCAACGAATATTTCCTATTCCCTTCTTTAATTTCTCAGGTCATTAGGCCACACAGTGCCTTCAAGATGCCCACAGAGTAGAGTCACCACCACAAAATAGAGCCATTCAGTGCCAGGGAGGATGCCTCTGATGCTATTTCAGCTGGACTCACCCTGGTCTTCTGTCTTTTTTTTTTTTTTTGAGACAGAGTTTCACTCCTGTTGCCCAGGCTGGAGTGCAATGGTGCAATGGTGCAATCTCGGCTCACTGCAACCTCTGCCTCCTGGGTTCAAGCGATTTTCCTGCCTCAGCCTCCCAAGTAGCTGGGATTACAGGTGCCCGCCACCAAGCCCAGCTAATTTTTTTGTATTTTTAGTAGAGAAGGGATTTTTCCATGTTGGTCAGGCTGGTCTCAAACTCCCGACCTCAGGTGATCTGCCTGCCTCAACCCTCAAAGTGCTGGGACTACAGGCGCGAGCCTCCGTGCCTGGTCCCTGGTCTTCTCTTGAATGTATCACTTACGTTTGGATACTGAATATATTTTTCAACACTTATATGTTAGCGTTCTCTAGAGGGACAGAACTAATAAGGTAGATGTATATATAAAGAGGAGTTTATGAAGGAGAATTGACTCACACAAGGTGAAGTTCCACAATAGGCTGTCTGCAAGCTGAAGAGCAAGGACGCCAGTCCAAATCCCAAAACCTCAAAAGTAGGGAAGCCGACATTGCAGCTTTCAATCTGTAGTCGAAGCTCCAAGAGTCCAAAAGCTGAAGAACTTGGAGTCTGATGTTTGAGAGCAGGAAGCATCCATCACGGGAGAAAGAAGGAGGCCGGAAGACTAAGCTAGTCTAGTTTTTCCATGTTCTTCTGCCTGCTTTATCCTAGCCTCCCTGGCGGCTGATTAAAGGGTGCCCACCCAGGTTGAGGGTGGGTCTGCCTCTCCCAGTCCACTGACTCAAGTGTTAATCTCCTTTGGCAACACCCTCACAGACACACCCAGGAACAATACTTTGCATCCTTCAATCCAATCAAGTTGACAGTCAATATTAACCATCACAACTTAGATCTGAAGTCAGTCTTTTCATTTCTATCATCAATGTCTGGATCTGAACTAAATTTTTGCAAGCTCCCCCACTAGGTTTTCTAGTACCAATTTTTGTTGTTTCCCCTTTGTTCCAACTTTTGTTGCTGATGCTACTTCTGGTGATAATGGGATAAGTGAATTATAGGTGTGTCATGATAACTTGGTTGCAAGATTCCGTTGTCATCTGGGTTTATAATGATCTTTTATGTTTTAAATTCTTTTGAAATCATTATAGACTCCTGGGAAGCTGCTAAAATAGTACATAGAATCCCATAATACATTTTACCCAGGTTCCATCTGGTGACATCTTGTATCACTGTAGTACAAAATCAAAAGCAGGAAATTGACATTGGTGCAAGACTGCTCACTGGACAATCGATCTTATTCAGTTTTCACCAGTTTTTACGTAAGTTCATTTGTGTGTATGTGTGTGTGTGTAGTTCTATTCAATTTGATTCCATTTATAGATTTGTGCAACCACCACCATAAACCAAGACAGAACCGTTCAGTCACTACAAAGAAACTATCTCAGGCTATCCCTTTATAGAAACACCAGCTCCCCTCCCTTGTCTCTGTCCATGGAAATCAAAAATCTAATTTCCATCTTTATAATGTTTTCTTTTTGAGAAAGTTATATAAATGAAATTACACAGTATGTATTTTGAGATGCCTTTGAGTTCATCCCTGTTGTGTGTATCAATAGTTCCTTTTTCTGTTTGTTTGGTTTTTGCTGAGTGGTACTATTACATTGTATGAATACAACAGACTATATTTAACCATTCACTTGCTGAAGGACATTTATGTTGTTTCCACTTTTTGGCTATTATGAATAAAGCTGCTGTGAACATTTGTGTACAAGTTCTTGCATGAACGTAACTTTTCATTTTTCTGGGATAGATGCCCAGGAGTGTGAGTGCTGGGTTGTACGTAAGTGCATGTTTACTTTGATAAGAAACTGCCAAATTAATTTCCATAGTGGCTGTACCATTTTGACATTCCCTCCAGCAGTGTGGGAGAGATACAGTTTATCCACATCCTCACCAGCATTTGGTGTAAGCATTGGTTTTTATTTCAGCTGTTCTAATAGGCGGGTGGTGATATGGTATTGTGGTTTTAACTCGCACTTTCTCAGTGGAACATCTTTTCGAGTTTATTTGCTGTCTATATCTCTTTTTGGTGAAAAGTCTGTTCATGTTTCTATTAGTTTGCTGGGACTGCCATAACCCACCACAGCCTGCATGGCTTAAACAACAGAAATACTTTTCTCACAGTTCTGGAATCCAGGAGTCCAAGATTAAGGTGTTGGTTTGGTTGACCAAAACAGAGGTGTTGGTGTTGGTCAGAGTAACAAGGTTTGGTTTCTTTTGAGGCACCTTTCCTTGGCTTGCAGTTGGCCATCTCTGTGCTGTGTCTCACATGGTCTTTCCTCTGTGAATCCCCAGGGTCTCTGCTGTATCCTGTGGGGCCTCTCCTGTGCCCTAATTTTCTTTTTTTTTTCTTTTCGTTTCCTTTCTCTCCTTTCTCTTCTCTTCTTTTCTTTTCCTTTTTCTTTTTCTTTTCAAGACAGAGACTCTGTTGCCAGGCTGGAATGCAGTGGCCCGATCTCTTGGCTCACTGCAACCTCTGCCTTCCAGGTTCAAGCGATTCTCCTGCCTCAGCCTCCCGAGTAGCTGGGATTACAGGCACGCCCCATAACGCCTAGCTAATTTTTGAATTTTTAGTAGAAACGGGGTTTCACCATGTTGGCCAGGATGGTCTCTATCTCTTGACCTGGTGATCTGCCTGCCTCGGCCTCCCAAAGTGCTGGATACAGGCGTCAGCCACCTTGCCCGGCCTAATTTTCTTTTCTTATAAGGACTTCATCAGATTGGATTAAGCCACCTTAACAGTCTTATTTTAACTTAATCACCTTTTTAAAGTTCCCGTTTCCAAATACAGTCACATTCTGAGATACTGGGGGTTAGGGCTTCAACATATGAATTGGGGTAGGGGGGACAAAATTCAGCCCATAACAGTGTCTTTCATTCATTTCTGAATTCAATTGTTTGTTTGTTTTGCTGTTGAGTGTTAAGAGTTCTTTCTAGGCCAGGCATGGTGGCTCACACCTGTAATCCCAGCACTTCTGGAGGTCGAGGCAGCTGGATCACCTGAGGTCAGGAGTTCAAGACCAGCCTGGCCAACATGGTGAAGCCCCGTCTCTACTGAAAATACAAAAAAAATTAGCTGGGCGTGGTGGCGGGCGCCTGTAATCCCAGCTACTTCAGGAGGCTGAGGCAGGAGAATTGCTTGAACCCGGGAGGCAGAGGTTGCAGTGAGCTGAGATTGCGCCATTGCACTCCAGCCTGGGCAACAAGAGAAAAACTCTGTCTCAAAAAATAAAAAATAAAAAATAAATTAGAGTTTTTATATATTTGGGACACAAGTCATTTCTTGCATGTATAGTTTGAAAATATTTTCTCCTAGTCTGTATCTTGCCTTTTCATCCTCTTAAGTTTTTTCTCAGAGCAAAAGTTTTAAATGTTGATGGGGTCCAGTGTACCAAATTTTTCTTTTATGAATTGCATTTGCAAGGTCATGTCCAAGAACTCTTTGCCCTGGGTTTAGTTTTATCATATCCTTTGTCATTTCAAAAATTTCTCTAGGAAACATGTATTGTTTATGTCATTCATTACATGGACGATTATATCACTCAGGATTTCCTGTATGAAATCCCGGCTGAAGGATGACTTTTAGAACACTGCTTCTCAAACTAATGTGCATATATATCATCTGGGATCTTGTTTAAATGCAGATTCTAATTGGTTTTCACTTCCAACAGATGCTAATGCTGATGGTCCAAAGAAATTGTAGAATTCAGTGTTCCTCTGATATCTGATCATGGGAACGAGATAACAAATCAAATCATGTCTTCTTTTTCATGGGAGAAAAGAAGACTTAAATTCAGAGTGTAAATACGGCACATGGGTTGACTTATGTTTGTCATTGTTGTGTTTTTATTTCCTTTGTCTGATTTTCTGTTTTTATTTCTAGTTTTTATTTCAGTAAATGTATTCTTGTAAATTTTTTCAAAAACGCTGAGAACAAGGTATATTACAAATACAAATAAATGATTAAGCATGAAAAAGAGATCTTCTCTTCCCTGCATACTCAGGAATGGCTCCTGTTCATTGCGTTTTTTCTCTCAACCTATTGATGTCAATATTTCCTAGAATATATTTTAAATATATCATTTTATATAACATTAGATATTTTGAGTTGTTATGATTTCTTTTTCCTAAATTATCTGTGACTTTCACATTGACAGTTACTTCTTCCTTCTTAAAAATTACATTCTAATGTGCTAGGCTGTGCTGAGGACAGAATCTTATACACAATGTTGTTTAATCAACATTTATCAATGGAATTACTTCTTGCAAATTTAATATTCTACTGTCAGCAACACAGTACAAAAATGTAGTCATTATTCAGCTTTTTTACTAAATGTGACGTTCATCAGTTGCATAGCGAGCTGTTTCCATCATGACAATATGTTGCCTCTGTGCCAATTTTGCAAATTTTGTTTGCAACTCCTCAGGCTGGCCATGCCATTCACAGTATATTTCAACAATGATTTTATTTATTCCTTTATTCTTTTGACCATATGACTTTCCATTATAATGATCAACTTACGTGAATCTCCCCCATTTAATTTTGAATTGTTTAGAGACAAGAGTGATTGTTTTTTCATATGTTAATCCCCAGTATTTGGCATACTGAGAATTTAGTAGTTGCTTAATATTTTCTTAAATAAATCAGTATGTCTTTAAAAACCCTAGAATGCAATTCATCTTGTCCTTCTATTTGATCTGATTCTTATAAAAAGCATTATATGTTCAAATAAAATAAGCTTTATCAAGTGTTAAAAATGGCTTCAGATAACACAAAATATGCTTGTGATATATATTTCTGAGCTTTCTGCATCATACTGCATTTTCCTACACTGTTTATGTTGGCATATATAGATAGCTGAGATCACAGATACTGTCTCCAATGAATTCCCATATTATATTCATGTGCAAATGTGAATGCAATCTTCGCATTACCGTCACCCTAAGAAACTGATTTTGCATTGTATCTGAGCGGTTTTTTTTTTCTTTTTTACGTACAGAAAGCCCAGGTCTTGAGTGATTTTTGTGCGTTTTACAAATGCTGTGTGCATAGGCCTTTTGAAATCACTGCAAACCTTGGTAGACTCCTATTCTGATATACCAAGGTCACTTTGCATCTTTTGTAAATATTCAAGTCACTTAGCTGCAATTCACTTCTTTATCTTGAAAATACCACCTGTGCACACAGGTGCTTCCATTTTTCTAGCCTGAAGTTTATCATGGCAAGAAACGCCTTTCAGGTTTTTTTTAGTTGTGGCATTGATTCATTCACATCTGATTCTGCACCTGCAACTGAGGGACTGGTGAATCTTTGCAGGTAACATTCTTCCATAACTCTTTGCCATCTAAGAAATACAGTCTCCTTCTTAACTTACTCAGAGGGTTTATACACAATTCTCTCCCTCAGTAAGAGTCTGTGATTCACCACAACTCTCCCCCTGGTTACTGGAATGAGTTTCCTTCCTCCTGTAGGTGATCCATAGCTCATGCAATGATATCTGTCCTTCACAGCTGCTGGAACTGCAGAGCAGGGGCAAAGCCCTCTATTTACTGTATAGCTTCAAGGATATGGAGTTCCTTTATTGGGGTCTCTAGGCAGTAAAGGACACCAAGTCTCATAGATGATCTGGAATGTCTGATTCTCCTCTAGTATGGAGTTGAAGTTGAAGCTTCTTTGTAACCAGCCACTTTTCAATGATGTCAGTGCATTGGGAACAAGGCTGAACTATACACAATAAATTAAAAGAAACAATAACCTTGGGAACTTACACGTGGAAAAACCGTTTCAGAAGCATAGTGATATAAACCAGTAAGCTATCATTCCAAGGGGGACAGAGACTCATCAAAGTATGCAGAGCTAGTTTCCAGTGGCAGTACTAGTAGGATGAAGAGAAACAGCAGACCACAGTAGTCAGAAAGTGCGAGTATTGGCTGGTAGCGGTGGCTAATGCCTGTAGTCCCAGCACTTTGGGAGGCCGAGGTGGGCAGATCACGAGGTCAGGACTTTGAGACCAGCCTGGCCAATACAGTGAAACCCCATCTCTACTAAAAATACAAAAATTAGCTGGGTGTGGGGGCACGTGCCTGTACTGACAGCCACCCGGGAGGCTGAGGCAGAAGAATCGCTTGAACCCAGGAGGCGGAGGTTGCAGTGAGCTGAGATCACCACTGCACTCCAGCCTAGACAACAGAGTGAATTTCGTCTAAAAAGAAAAAGAAGAAAGTGCTAGTATTTTCTCTGCCTCTCATTTAGAAACATAGGAACTCTTAGACTGAGGTTCTTGGACAATTCAAGCGTGAAGATGGAAGCTTCACAGGAGATTCTCATAAAGGAATGTGAGTTCTTAAGTTTAAAATGAAATTCTACATGTGAATCAAGCTGATGAGTTAATCATATAGGTAACAATTCATACATAGTATTTTATATTAATACAATTGTAAGCAATGTTCCATAAATAACATTAATTGTTAGTAATGATAGATATTATAAAACCCTTCAGGGTAGTTTCTATGTGAGGAGCTTGGCAACAGTCCACGGTCACAGTACCACGAGGGTCAAAATCAAAATCAACTCGGAAGGTAATTCCAACTTGGTTTCAATTACCCACACACTCATCTCTAAGTAGTGGCTCTATTTTTTTTAAAAAACCTACTTATAGAAATAAAATTATATTAAGGTGGGGATTGTCAAATAGAGAGTGATGGAGTAGTGTGATGAGGGGCAAACTAGAATTGACCTAGGGGATTTCTTCCCAACAAGGAGTACCTATTTTTGTTACTTGAAACTCTTCAGTTTAAACTAGATACAAGTTTCAATGCAGATAATCTCATATGCATGGGGAGGATTTTGTTATTACTCATAAAACCAAAGAAAAGGCTGAGGGATCCAGGACCTGAGCTATTATTACCCTTGGACTCTAAGCAGCCAGGGAAGAGCGAGATATGGGTCAAATGTAAAGATTCTGCAGTCAGAATGCCTAGTTCAGCTACTGATCCTGTGGCTCATTAGCTCTATGACCTTGGACAGTTACTGAAGCTTTCTGTGCCTCAGTTTCTTCATCGTATTTATCTCAGGAGTTATTAAGAGAATTAAGTTTATGCTTGATATGGAATTAAAACACTATTAATAACAATTCTGCTTATTGGCTTCTACTTTTCTTTGTGGGTTGAGCTCATTTCCTTTTGCAGAGAGGCTGTGACAGTTAATAGTGAGTATCAACTTAATTGGATTAAAGGACACAAAGTATTGTTCCTGGGTGTGTCTGTGAGGGTGTTGCCAAAGGAGATTAACATTTGAGTCAGTGGACTGGGAGAGGCAGACCCACCCTCAATCAGGGTGGGCACCATCTAATCAGCTGCCAGCACTGCTAGAATAAAGCAGGCAGGAGAAGATGGAAGAGCAGATTTGCTGAGTCTTCCGGGCTTCATCTTTCTCCTGAGCTGGATGCTTCCTGCCCTCAAACACCAGACTCCAAGTTCTTCAGCTTTTGGACTCCTGGACTTACACCAGTGGTTTGCCAGGGGCTCTCGGGCCTGTGACCACAAACTGAAGGCTGCACTATCGGCTTCCCTACTTTTGAGGTTTTGGGACTCAGACTGATCCACCACTGGCTTCTTCGCTCCTCAGCTTGCAGATGGCCTGTCGTGGGACTTTACCTTGTGATTGTGTGAGTCAATTCTCCTTAATAAACTCCCTTTTACATATAAATTTGTCCTATTAGTTCTGTTCCTCTAGAGAGCGCTTACTAATACATAGGCCTTCTTCAAGTGGCAGATTTCTAAGTCCTCCAGCTTAGAATTCACAAAAGAGAGCATTTCTTTCACTTGCAGTTTATATGTAGATCCAGAAAGACTCAGGCTGGCTTTGTTTGAGTTGTGTGTTCACCTCTGCAACCCAACATGGTTGTTAAGAAGATGGGATATTGGACTTGGTCATATGATGAAGATGAAGATAGACGCTATTATGCAGAGAAGTGACACGATGTATGGGAAAGCTTGCTAGACACACCAAACAACAGCTGCCTCAAGTCCTCAAAAGTCTCTTTAAGGATAGGCATTCTTCCTGTCCAAGGGTGAAAGTCACTGAATAGTAACTGCTGTTGCTGCTAAGAACTGTATATATACCAAATGTAATTGAATATGTACCTAATGTAATGCATTGGATTCTTATTTGTTTCCTACAACATCAGTAGGAAGGAAATACTATTATTATTCACATTCAACCTCTGCAGGAATGAAAACAAAATGAGTTCAATGTTTTAATGATTTTTTTTTTTTATTTGTCCATCTTCCCCGTAGAGTGTAAGATCTGTAAGGGCAGGGACTTTGTTTTGTGAATCTGTGTCTCCGGTGGCTAGAACAGAGGCTCGCATGTAGTTCAAGCTCAAAAGTCCTTTGTGGAGTGAAAGAGTGAATAAACAAAGTTGCCCAGGCTCCCACAGCTAGTATAAATGGTGTGGTGGTCAATCAAACCCACAGTTCTCTGTCCCTGGGTCAGAGACTTGAGTAGGCTTCTAACCACTATTCAAGTCAAAGTCAGTGCATTGTATTTCCTAGGGAGTTGAGACAAAAAAAAAAAAAGTGGCTTCATTTGTTTTCTGTAGAAAACGACTGTTAAAACATAAACATCTTACCTAGAAGGGTAACACACTAAACACATTACCAGCCATTATCGTGTCAGCCCCTAACACCCTTGTCTCTCAACAAAGATAATTCACATGACAGGATGACACACAGCATGGGAATGTTGAAATGGTGAAGCTGTGTCAGGTTGGGGAAGAGTTCGTATAAAAGACTGGAAAGTTCTTCAGCACAGAGAGGAGTCCTGCTGTGAGATGGTGGGAGGGAGAAACTACTGGAAGAGAAAGGACACTGAAGGGCTGCAAGGTGGAGGAGAGTGAAAGGGAGAAGTGAGGAAGAGGGCGGAACAGAGGAACAAGTGGCTCCTGGCTCTGAACTCCAGTGTTCCAGAATTCCCAATTCAAACAGAGACCAGTCCTGCCCCTGGGGCCCTTGGAGCTCCAGTAGTCATTCTTCAGATGGTCTGGACCCTGTACTTCTTTCTAGGCCTGAAATAGTGGTGAAAGAACTCAATGGTCTTCTTTGGCAGCACGTTTGGAGGATGGCTTAGCTGGAAGGAGGCATCTCTTTTATGCCAAGAAGCACATTCTCTTGGCTTAGAGGGAGCCATTTACAATGGTGTGGCAAGGGAAGGGGTGGGTGGGGAGGCCTGGACTCCCAGCAGACTTTCTGCTGCGGATTAAGGCATTGGAAGTGAGAAACAGTGGTCAGTTCATAAGTTATGAAATAAGAAGTCTAACTGTATGTAGTTAACCATTTCAGTCTTTCTTCATATCAGTCACTCAAATCATATGAACGCTGGGGTCACAACCAAAATTGTGATTCAGTTGAGCAGGTATTAAACCTCACATGTGGATAAAAATACATACATACATATAAATATACACACACATTTATTCTCATTATATAAATATTACAAATAGATAGAGTTATTCTCATTATTAATTGTAATACCTGTGCTTCCTTCTTTGTATGTTTCACAGGTATACTTGGTCCAAACATGCTTTTTTCTTTCACAGAATGTGAAAAAGAAGAGAAAAAGTGGAGAAGAGCAATATGGTTGATGAAAGGGAGAACAGGACCTGTTGAGCACTACAGTATATTTTGAAACTCGACTTTGAGTTCAGCAAAATAATTTTAAGATAAAAGTTATACAGGTTGAATATTCCTTATCTGATATGCTTGGGACCAGAAGCGTTTCAGATATTGGATTTTGGAATATTTGCATTATATTTACTGGTTGAGCATTCTAAATCTGAAAATCCAAAATCCAAAATGTTTCAATGAGCATCTCTTTTGAGTGTCATATCATTGCTCAAAAAGTTTTGCATTTTGGATTTCCAAATTAAGGATACTCCATCTGTGCTGCAATTTCCTCAGAGAAGATCTATGGCAACATTATTTTGTCAGTTATTTACTTCACCCTCAAAAAAAGGGAGTGTTAAATATCTTTGAGGACTTCAGGGACCACGGCTCAACCTGAAAGGAGACTATAAAGCCGGATAAATGTGTGACTCATTGCCTCTTGCTGAACTATAACATTCTGTTTCCTTAGAACTCATTTTCCATGACAATTACATGTTTATTTCTAGGGTTAAAGAGCTAAAGATAAATAGGATTAAACATGGGGGCAACCACAGGGTACTTCCAGGCACCGAGGCACTGCGTTCTAGAGCAATGTGGAGTTCTGCAGAGGGGAATCAGAGTAGAAAAGAGCCAAGCACCTTGAAATAGGCACAAAGCTCTTGTATTCTGAACAGAAATAGAATCGCAGGTAAGAAGAAAATGAGAACACATGAGAATACAGGTGTCTTCCAAACCCCTTTCATATTTCCAATAAAAGCCCCCAGGATACTGAGGGAAGATCCCAACCTACAACTACCCTCCCTTCCTGCATCATCAGTTTCTTTCTCCTGGAGTATAACCTGGTTGTCAGTGTCTATATACACCCTAATGTTTTCTATCCCCCAACTCCAGCTTTACTGAGGTATAATTGACAAATAAAAATTGTATATATTTACTGTGTACACTGTGATGTTTTTGTATATGTAGATACTGTGAAATGATTACCACAATCCAGCTAATGAACATATCCATTATGTCACATTATCATCTTCATATCAGTTTCACAGGGCCTTGAAATTTTTCATCTGTATTGGACAATTGGGCAATTTCTTTAACATTCAATTGCATTGTTTGAATTAGGAAAGGTTTTAGCTACTTACGGACATGTTTTATCCCTTAGGCCCCAGAAAGCCTGGCTGTTGTTTTGCAAGAAAATATAAAACTGCGTTCATTCCTCCAACAATGAATATTTGCTTTCCGAATGTCACATTTCTGCCCCAATGTAGTATCTTTCTGTCTACATGATCACTTTTTGTTTCAAAGCTAAATCATAAGGTAATCTTTTTGAAGACATTTTCAAAGACAATGAAGCTCGGCACCAGCAAATATACACAGGTAACTCAATTGGACTGATGACACTACTATAGCTTTAGCCAAGTTTGCACACATGAATGCAGTGAGAATTGCATGACTGCTGCCTATCTGCCAGCAGTGGTATGATGTCATTATTGTAAAATACATCCCAACCTCAGAGATATTAAAACGTGAAACTGTCTTAGAATAAATCAAATATGATATACACTCATTGTTTATTATTTATTGTCTCCTTCCTCCACAAGCATGTAAGCTCTATGAGTGCAAGGACTTATTTATTCCTCAAATTCATCTCTGCATCCCAAGCTTCTAAAACAGAGATTGACTGGCATAGAGTAAGCGCTCAATAAAAGCTTCTCAAATGAATGAGTGAATGAATGGTTCAATGAATAAGCACCGGAAACAAGAGAAAATCTAATACATGCCAGAAACTTTGAGGAATTGCTATTACAATAGAAGGTTGATGAGTCTATATTGAAACAAAGCCAATATGATATATAAACTGCAGCATTATGGAGGAAAAGGGAAGAACTCATAGCAGATCTACTGCAAGCTTCATGACTTAGAGGGGGCATGCTGAAGGTGAAGGATAGCCAGGGGACAGTCAAGGGCCACATCTGGGATGTATCTCCAGTTCCTTGGCACTGAAGTTGACCCTGAATGGGAAGCTCATAAGGCTACTATCTCTCCTTACCCTTGATCTTGGCTGACATACCAGAAAAACAAAAACAAAAACAAAAAGAAACAAAACAAAACAGGATGACTATAATGGCTGGATCCCAATGAGAATGAAGATGATGCCTTGCCAATAATGGGGTCTCTGTTCCAGGTAACTGCTGACTGCTGCAGCAAAAGAAAGCAAAACAAACAAACAAACAAAAAAACAGCAAAACAATTCTTTGGAAGAGGTGACATTTTCTGAGACGTTGCCTCCAGCTTTGGTCACCCTCCTCTTCCCCAGGCTTCTGGATCTCTGAATCTGTAAAGTCAAAACGACCATCGACCGAAACCTAAACTGTTAAAAACCTCAACATTTCTTTTCTTCTTCCATCTGGACTGGAACTATTTAACCAGGATTTACATCAGTCTCTGAAAGGACCCATTTTAATGTCCAAAAGGGGTAAATAAGGGCCGTGCATGGTAGCTCATGCCTGTAATCCTAGCACTTTGGGAGGCCGAGGTGGGCTGATCACTTGAGGTGAGGAGTTCCAAACTAGCCTGGCCAACAAGGGGAAACTCCATCTCTACTAAAAATACAAAAAAAATTAGCCAGGCATGGTGGCAGGCGACTGTAATCCCAGCTACTCCGGAAGCTGAAGCAGGAGAATTGCTTGAACCCAGGAGGCGGAGGTTGCTGTGAGCTGAGATCGCGCCACTGCACTCCAGCCTGGGCGACAGAGCGAGACTCCGTCTCAAAAAAAAAAAAAAAAAAAAAAAAAAAAAAAAAAAAAAAAAGACAATAAAGAAAACCAAAAGGAGTAAATAAGTGTTTCCTCCCAACCCCTGTTCCTTCTCAGGTTAACGAGACAGAAAACCACCAGATCTATGAAAAGGATTCCACAGCTCAGAATACAAGTGCTGATATGGATAAGCAGAATGAACGTCTTCCTAGGAAATAGTAATTTCTGGAAACAGGACACAATTCTACAAGATGTCTTATGCATGTTCCAACTGGGACGTAAGATTACAGTGAGACTTCTGGTTTCAAAGAGTATCTAAGGAATATCCTCCTAGGTAGCATTTCCCAGGTCCTCACTAAAATCGCAACAAGACTCAAACAAGAGAAACACTTCACAGTCTGGTTGACAAATAAAATTTATAGAGAACTTAATGCCGAGACATGGAAAGAACTGGGTTTCTTATATAACAGACAGAATTAGGTGAAGAAAAACTTGTGCAGGCCCTACTTTTATGATGCAGCTTATCTTTGCTTTATGAAGAAACTACCTCAAGAAGAGATCTATGAATCTACCTCAAGAAGAGATCAGACTCTCTGAAGTCCCACAAAATGTGGCCCCAGACTCAGAGATGGAGGAACTCAACCCACTAGATAGGCAGATCCAGGTTATCTTGAGTCTGGAACGTATACAATGTTTGGACCTTCTTTAGGTAAAAGAATATAAACTTAGCCACAAATGAGATTTTTGTTTAGAGTGAGAAAATAAATCACAACAGATTAAAAATTTTGAAAATTGACAAATACAGCAAACATCATAAACACCCAAAAATTGTGCTTAATATTTTAAAAATAATTAACTGCCTATCATGATACTTTCCCTACATTTCTTGACTGTACACTCTTTGATCACCTTTTCAAATAATGACAATGAAAAGTTTCTTTTAGCTTCCCAAGAACATTAGTAATATTATAGAAATTATTAAGATTGTTATACATTTGGGAAATCTATATAATGTTTCTTTCACATTGTGAGATTTAGAAGAACTTTCCATAGACTTACTTTTGGTTTGAGACATGTCAATCCTCAGGTGCTGGGTGACCCAGGACATAGTCATGTCTTGATATGAGGTGACCTCTGGCCCTGAATTCTGCTGTCTCAATGAAGCTGATACAGTGGCCATAGGAGTTTACCTAGAAACTACACCAGGACTTTGTACACAGTCCTACACCAGTACTGTGGTCAGTAACTTAATTCATAAAAGAAACCGCAAAACACATAAATACATGCCAGTAAATGTAAACTGAATGAAATTATTCTACACAGATCTCCAAATCCCTGAGGCTGTGCCATGGGCTGGATTCATTTTCCATTTCCCTCACTCAAGAGAGCAAAAAGACATGGTTTCCATGCAATAAGACTAACAATCTGAGGGAGAAAGTGGGCTTAGGGTGAAAATATAGAAATAAAAGATGAACAATGATATGTTTAAGCTAAAAAAGTGCTAATATTAAAAGAAAAGAAGAAATAAAGAAGACCAAACCAAGAAGACAGGATTTAAAATCTGGACCTCAACTAGCATCTCATATTTTTAGCTGAGGCCCTATTTAGGTAAAATAGAAAAACATAAATGGTTCTAGAGATCAGTATCTAGGGTGATTTAACTATAAGCATGTTGCCTGCAGCTATAAAGGAAGTAGGCATGTTAGAGATGCATGTCTCGTTATATAGCTCCAAAAATCACCAGGAGTAAAACATCTTCATGTCCCATTGCAATTATTTTCTCAATACCTTCAAGCCTTCCATTATTCCTGGTCCTCCTTCTGATTGTAAATATCAAGATATCCTGCAGCACGTGTGTTTCCCATAACTTCTTTCTGATCATGCTGACTGTTCCCAACCTCACTCCTGGATGCCTCTCCTTATTGTAGCAGCTCTCTCTGCTCTGTTTCTCCCCCAAATAGAAATACACCCACCCTCTCCTTTTTCCTCAATGCACAACTCACATATAATTATTGTGTGAATTTATTTTCCTGAATATTTGAGGCTATTTGAATTCATCTTCCTGTCTAAGAGCGCACACAAGTGAACTGTCTATTCTAGAGCAAGTAGGTGATCTGGCAGACAATGCTGCATTTGCCAGCAGTCTAGGTAACCCAGGGAAGCCTTGGGCGTGACTTTGCCTGTCTATGCCTTCACTGCCTCATGTGTTAAAAGAGGAAGAGAAAAATAGGAACCCAGCAAAATACCAAAATGGGCTTTATAGCAGCCTAAACGGGTTAATATACATTAATATAAAGTGCTAACAATAGTGCCTGACACCTAAGCAATAGCTACTGCTACGCATTATCTCCCTTCTCGGCCTTCCCCAGTGCACTTTGTTATAGTATTAGTAATGGTACTGAAAAATCAAAAGCAGATGAAATATTAATAGAAGATTCATTAAATGCTAAATAAGGTGTATTAATAAGCTAGAATATCGTGCAATCGTGAGAAATAATGATCAAGATTTATTTACATAAAAATTTATCTAGAGTGTCAAATGTTAAAAAAAGATCACTGAATGGTATGTATGATGTTTTACATATTCATATGCATATGTGTATAAGTGTGTGTGTGTATATGTGTCTGTGTGTGTGTATGAAAACAAGGAAACAGTCTGTTCAAACAGATGCCAACATATATAATAGTGGTTCTATCCTAAGATTATGATGTGCAATTTCCAATAGCAGGAGACAAAATAACACTGAATATTAGATATTGTCGTTCTTTTTTTTCAGTCTTTTTTGTGACTGGCTTATTTTACTTCTCATAGATTTTTTGCCAATTTTTTTCAAGCTTAATTAAAGTAAAGTGACAAATTCTATGATTTTAAGGTATTCAATGTGATGATTTCATATACATATCTCTTGTAAAATGATTTACCACAATCCAGTTACTTAACATACCTACACATCTATTACTGCATCTAGTTACTCTTTTTTTGTTATTAAGTGGTGAGACCACTTAAGCAAATTTCAAGTATGCAATTAAGTATCATTAACTATAAGCACTGTGCTGTATATTAAATGTCCTGAAATTATTCATCCTTTTATTTTATTTTTATTTTTTTGAGACAGAGTCTCGCTCTGTCACCCAGGCTAGAGTGCATCAGCATGATCTCGGCTCTTGCAACCTCCGCCTCCCAGGTTCAAGCGATTCTCCTGCCTCAGCCTCCCAGATAGCTGGGATTACGGGCACCCAACACCATGCCTGGCTAACTTTTTGTGTTTTTAGTAGATATGGGGTTTCACCATGTTGGCCAGGCTGGTCTCGAACTCCTGACCTCAGATGATCCACCCGCCTCGGCCTCCCAAAGTGTTGGGATTACAGGCATGAGCCACTGTGCCCGGCCGAAACTACTCATCTTATAAATGAAAGTTTATACCATTTGACCAACATCTTCTCTTTTCCCTTAACCCTCTGCCTGTGGTAACCACCGTTCTGCTTTCTGTTCCTATGAGTTCTCGAAAAATTAAAAATAGAACTACCATATGGCCCAGCAATCCCTCTTCTGGGTATATATCCAAAGAAAATGAAATCAGCAGCACACAGAGACATCTGCACTCCCATGATCACTGCAGCTTTATCCACAATAGCCAAAATGTGGAAACAATGTCCAATGAATTAATGGGTAAAGAAGTCGTGATGTATATGTGTATATACACGATGGAATATGATTCAGCTATTAAAAAGGAAATTCTGCCATTTGCAACAACATGGATAAATCTTGAGGGCATTATGTTAAGTGAAATAAGTCAGAAGGGGAAAGATAAATATTATATGATCTCTTTTATTTCTTTCTTTCATTTTTTTTTTTTGTTTTGAGAAAGGGTCTTACTCTGTCTCCCAGACTGGAGTGCAATGGCACAATCTAGGCTCACTACAACCTCCACCTCCCAGGTTCAAGCGATTCTCCTGCCTCAGCCTCCTGAGTAGCTGAGACTACAGGCGCCTGCCATCATGCCTGGCTGATTTTTGTATTTTTAGTAGAGATGAGTTTTCACCATGTTGGCCAGGCTGGTCTCGAACTCCTGACCTCAAGTAATCCACCCACCTTGGGCTCCCAAAGTGCGGCCTCCCACCGTGCCCAGCCTCATGATCTCCTTTATATGTCAAATCTAAAAATGTTGTTCCTGATGGTCATTGAGTGTCCTCTGCCTTTGAATATTTCCTATGGAGCAATTCATCTTCCTGTCTAAGAGCACACACAAGTGAACAGTCTATTCTAGAGCAAGTAGATGATCTGGCAGACAATGCTGCATTTGCCTGCAGTCTAGGTAACCCAGGGAAGCCTTGGGCAGTGACTTTGCCTGTCTATGACTTCACTGCCTCATGTGTTAAAAGAGGAAGAGAACAATAGGAACCCAGCAAAATACCAAAATGGGCTTTGTAGCGGCCTAAGTGGGTTAATATACATTAATATAAAGTGCTAACAATAGTGCCTGGCACCTAAGCAACAGCTACTGTTACACATTATCTCTCTTCTCTGCCTACCCCAGTGCTTTGTTATAGTATTAGTAATGGTACTGAAAAATCAAAAGCAGATGAAATATTAATAGAGGATTCATTAAATACTAAATAAGGTATATTAATGCTAAATAAGGTATATTAATAAGCTAGAATACTTAGTGCAATCATGAGAAATACTGATCAAGATTTATTTACATAAAAATGTATCTAGAGTGTCAAATGTTAAAAAAAGATCACTGAATGGTATATGTGATTGTTTTACATATTCATATGCATATATGTATAAGTGTGTGTGTGTGTGTGTGTGTGTGTGTATGAAAACAAGGAAACAGTCTGTTCAAATAGATGCCAACATATATAATGGTGGTTCCTTCCTAAGATTATGATGTGCAATTTCCAATAGTATTTTTAAGAAAGTGTTAGTGTAAATAATGTATATTTAGATGCGTGTAAATATACACAGAGATCAAAGAATACATCATCAAATAATGTAAGTGAATAAAAGGCAAATAATCAGGAAAAAATTACTTATACCATATAGTATAGGCAATGAGTTACTGTCCTTACTATATAAATAATTCTTACAAACCAATATGAAAATGGAACATTTCAAAACAACAGGACATAAGCAGGCAATTCACAAAGCAAGAAACACATAGATCATCATTATATAGTAAAGAGTTCAACTTCATGTATCATCAAATAAATAATAATTAAACCAATTAGGCCCTCTTTTTCACCTTTCAACGTGGATTTTCAAAACTAATAATGCCCAGTGCTTGTCAACAGATACAATTATTTGCTGCCTGTGAGGTGCAAACTAATACAGTCTTTCTGGAGGACAATGTGATAATACATATTTTTTGAAACTAATAGTATCCATTCTTTTTTGTTAGTAATTTTAATTCTAGAAATTTTCACTTAAAAATTATCAGCAATGTACAAATATATTTGTCATAGAAATAAAATTTAGGTAATTGGCTAGGCAAATTGTGTGTCATTCATAATATAGAATATATGTTTTCTATAATATTTAAAAGGTGAAATGGGGAAATGCTCACGGTAAAATGCTAGGTGATAAAAGTAGATGAGGCAACAAAGTGACTCTATATTCTTCAGAATAATGTGTGCAAAGTGAAAAAGAACTGAAGATACATTCATTAAATATCTTTGTGCATGCTCAAAATGGTAATTTCTATTATATTCTATATACATTTTGCTATTTCCTAACATGCACATCTTTTCTCTCTTAAATGATGCAGTACTTCTCTATGGCTACTGTAAAATATTATCACAAATGTAGCAGCTTAAACTACACAAACTTGTAATCTTGCATTTTGCTAGGATGGAAGTCCTACATGGATCTCACTGGACTAAGCCCAAGGTGTCAGCAGGGATGTGTTCCTTTCTGGAGGCTCTAGGAGAGGATGCATTTCCTTGTGTTTCCTAGCCTCTAGAAGCTAGCCACTTTCCTTGGCTTCTGATCCTTTTCAAAGCCAACAACAGTAGGTTGAGTCCTTTTCACATCAGAACACTCTGACCTCCTCTTCTGCCTCCCTCTTTCACTTTTAAGGATACTTCAATTATATTGGGCCCACCCTGATAATCCAGGATAATCTCTCTATTTTAAAGTCAGCTGACAAATAATCTTAATTTCATTAGCAACCTTTAATCTTGATTTCCCTTGGCCATGTAGTGTAACATATTCACAGATGTCACGCATTAGGACATGGACATCTGTGTGTGGGGACATTGTACTGCCCAGTACAAATGGCAACAAATAATAAACATTATTTAAAATAATTTTTTCTCTCGTCTTAAATTTTAGGTTCAGAGGATGCATGTGCTGGTTTGTTACGTTGGTAAATTAGGTGTCACTGAGGTTTGGTGTATAAATGAACCTGTCACCCAGGTAGTTAGCCTGATACCTGATATATAGTTTTTTGACCCTCGTCCCCTTCCAACTCTCCCCCTTCTAGTAGCCCCTAGAATCCAGCATGTATTTTTCCCTCCTTTATGTCCATGTGCACACAATGTTTAGCATATTTGAATATTTGGTTTTCTGTTCCTATATTAATTTGGTTAGGATAATGGCCTCAGCTGCCAAGGACACAATTTTGTTCTTTTTTATAGCTGTGTAGTATTCCATAGTGCATATGTACCACATTTTCTTTATCAAGTCCACCATTGATAGGCACCTAGGTTGATTCCATGTCTTTGCTATTATTAACAGTGCTGCAATAAACATATGCGTGCATGTGTCTTTATGGTAGATGGTTGTGTTGATGTATACTACAAGGCTATAGTAACCAAAACAATATGTACCATATTGTTTTATTGTAGTATACATCAAGAAGTTAAAAAGGTCTCAAACTAAAATGTAACTTTGCACCTAGAGGAACCAGATAAACAAGAATAAACAAACCCAAAAGCTAGCAGAAGAAAAGAAACAACCAAAATCAGAGTAGAACTGAATGAAATTGAGACCCAAAAATCCATACAAGGAATCAACAAAACCAAAAGCTGGTTCTTTGAAAGAATCAACCAGATAGATAGACCACTATCTAGAGTAACTAAAAAATAAAATAAAAAGAGAGAAAAAGTTCCAAATAGGCACAATCAGAAATGAAAAAGGTGACACTACAACCGATCCCACAGAAATATAAAAGATCCTCAGAGATTATTGTCAATACCCCTGTGCACAACAAGAAAATCTAGAGAAAATGGATAAATTTCTGGAAACACCCAAACTCCCATGACTGAGTCAGGAAGAAATCAAAACCCTGAACAGACCAGTATCAACTTCTGAAATTGAGTCAGTAATAAAAAGCCTTCCAACCAAAGAAAGCCCTGGACCAGATGGATTCACAGCCGAATTCTACCAAATATACAAAGAAGAGCTGCTACAAATCCTACTGAAACTATTCCCAAAAAATAAAGAGAAAGGACTCCTCCATAACTCTTTCTACAAAGCCAGCATCACTCTGATACCAAAATCTGACAGAGACACAACAAGAAAGAAAACTACAGGCCAATATCCCTGAGGAACAAAGATGCAAATATCCTCAGCAAAATACTGGCAAAGTGGGCCGGGTGCGGTGGCTCACGCCTGCAATCCCAGCACTTTGAGAGGCAGAGGTGGGCAGATCACAAGGTCAGGAGATCGAGACCATCCTGGCTAACATGGTGAAACCCCGTCTCTACTAAAAATACAAAAAAATTAGCCAGGCGTGGTGGCGGGCGCCTGTAGTCCCAGCTACTCGGGAGGCTGAAGCAGGAGAATGGCGTAAACCCAGGAGGCAGAGCTTGCAGTGAGCCGAGATTGCACCACTGCACTCCAGCCTGGTCAACAGAGTGAGACTCCATGTCAAAAAAAAAAAAAATACTAGCAAACTGAATCCAGCAGCACATCAAAAAAAGTTGATTCACCATGATCAAGTAGGCTTTATTCCTGGGATGCAGGGCTGGTACAACAAATGCAAATAAACATGACTTTCATATAAACAGAACTTCCATGGAGATGCACTTTAAGTACTCATGAAGAGAGTTTTACAAATCAAAACTGACATCTTTTACTGATTAAAAAAAAAACAATAAATAAGAATCCAATGGAAATTACCACTAGGATGCAGCCATTCTCCTGTTTGCCCAAAACAGCTTCATTGCATCTTTTGTGAATGCTGCTCTGGATGGACACTCAAGGAAATGACTGACAACGTGCTAAGAAGAGCCTACTACTTCATTCTTAAAAAGTTCTATTCCTTTAAATCTTGCCATAGATTGTATCTCTGTTTGTTTCTTCGTCAAAGTGAACCGATTCATAATTTTGTTTTATTAAACACTAATTTTAATATAAAAATTATAATTGACTTTATATTATGCACTAAAGTATCCACTACACACTCATTAGTTAACCAAGAGCATAAGCACTAAATGTGTCAGATAGCCAGAAACTAAAACTTCAATGGCCTTACCAGTTAAAGAAAAGTCCCAATCTTCAGTGGAAGGCTTAGAAATCAAATGCTACTGAGAGTTGGTAAATATCACAAAGTTCTTATACAAGGAGTATTATCACTTGCCATAAATGAATACCTGACAGAGGTACCTTCAGTTTTTCAAAGTCCTTCCAGGTCTCCAACAGTCCAAGTGGTCCTTATTGCAGTATACATGTCCCAAGGCAAAGGACACAGTTGATATATAAATCACTACTCTTACTTGGTATTTCTCAGTCCCGTTTACTGCCTGGCGGTTATGGGTCAACAGATTAGCAGGCCTCTTGGACAAGGGACACCAGGAGATGACCTCGGAGAAGATATCCACCTCCCACATTCACACCTCGCCTTCCTGACTTGGAAAACACCTCCAGTTAATGAGCAAATCTGGCATCTGTCAGCTTTTTGTAAGCAAGCATTTCACAAGGTTTACAGAAAAGTAAAGTAAACAGAGTTCTGAGTAACAAAAGAGTGGCGTTTATGCATTCTTTGATTCACTTTAAAGGATGGTATAAACTGACTTTTTAACCAAGCATTAGGCAAGATCTGGGTGCAAGCCATTCTATAATAAACAGTGACATGGCTATATTAAAATATTTACTTAGTGTGCTAAAGTGACTTATAGGAAGAGTGGCTACTACATAGAAGTCCTAAGTATTAAGGCGTCAGGTGCCACGGGCAGCATAAATATTCCATGTGCACTTGTTTATAGGAAAACCCCATCTGGATTCGGCTAAAACAGCAGGCACCCTGGTGACCCCAGTTTTGCTATTGGAAAATATAACACAAGTGTTCACTCATCTAGAATAACTACAGTGCTAAGTGCCAAATGACAGATGGGAGGGGATTGGCTTTTCTCAATAAAATCCAGGCACTCCATTGTGAAGGGTTTCATTGTAAGGCCTCCTCCGCATTTATAGACTCTCAGAGTAGACACGCAGCTAGATAAGGCAAGGTGCTGGGTCAGACTGACCAAAGCCTGCCTAGTCAGGCAGTTAAGGTTAGGATTAGGGTTAGGGCCTTGCCTATACACAATGTGCAAGCTCGACAGGATTTGGAAGACTTGGCCTGCAACAGTCCATCAGCATCATCAATCCCCACCCTTAACTCCACTTTCCCTCTAACTTAGTTATGCTGAATGATGATTAAGCAGATAAGCTGAGGACCAAGCCTGGTGAGAGACATAGAGCCCAGTATTTTGAGATAGAAAGTCCAGATTTAAGACTGCTCCTCCACTTACTTGAGTATAATTTTAGGGTCAGAATAGGGAGGTGAGAGTAGACAACGCTTGTTGACAGGCATTGTCCCGAATGCTTTTCATATGTTATCTCATTGATTCTTTGTGACAATAATATTACGGAGTTAGTACTGCCCCCATTTTACAAAATCACACAGTTGAAAATGATTCTAGGAAATAAAAGGTCTTCCTAGGCCAGGCCTCAGTCACCTCATTAGATGAACACATCACCATCTTCTTCCAAGGTTGACCCAAATGTAGTGGGAATAATAAAAATTAAAGTATAGCTGTCCCCTGAAACTGACAGTTTCACTGCAGAGAAAATGCTTCTGCATGATAGCATGTCTACCCAATGTTACAAGTGCAGAGCTCACAAAGATAAACTCTCAAATTAAAACTGCTAACTGCAAACTAAAAACTCTATCTGATTGGAGAAAGTGACTCCCTTACACACATAGTTCCAACTGTAAACCTTCCCCTACTGAACTTGATTAATAGATATTTTTCACTTATCTACTCACTTTAACAAAGATGTATTGAGTACCCGCCATGCATCCAGCCCTCTCTAGACAATGGAGATACAGTAAGAAGCACAATCCCTGCATCCATGGAGCTGACCTTCTAGTGGGAGGACAGATAAATGTATGTTTAAATAAATACTTCACATAATTTCAGGTAGTAATAAAGAAAAATTAATCAGGTTATAGGAATAAAGAATAACTAAGAATACCATTTGAGGTAGGGTGACCAGGTATACCAAAGCTATTAACTTGGAAGTTTTGGGAATTAAAAAAAAAAAGTTCAGGCTAGGTATGGTGACTCACAATCCTAGACTATTGGAAGGCCAAGGCAGGAGGATTGCTTGAGGCTAGAAGTTCAAGACCAGCCTGGGCAACATAGCAAGATCCCATCTCTACCAAAAAAATTTTACATTTACCCAGGTGTGGTGGTACACGGCTGTAGTCCCAGCTACTAGAGAGGCTGAATGGGGAGGATCACTTAAGCCCAGGAGTTCAAGCCTGCAGTGAACAATGATCATGTCCCTGCACTCCAGGTAATATGACATCCTCAAGGCAGCAAAATTAACATGAACCACTAAGGTTCCTTTCCATTCTATATTTCTATAATTGGACTGTTCAATATGGAAACCACTACCTACATGTGGGTATTTATATTTAAACTAACTAAAATTTAAAAATTAAAATTCAGTCCCACAGTTGTACCAGCCTTATTTCAAGTGCTCGGTAGCTACACTGGGCTGGTGGCCTTACGGCACAGTGCAGACTAGAAAACCTTTCCATCATTGCAGAAAGTTGTACTGGAAAGCCCTGTTCTAGAGTTGTATGAATTCTGTTAGCTCTTGGGGAGAAAAAGCAACTGTTTGTTTATACATTTTCTTATTCTACCATATAATGTGGCATGTTAGAGACAAATCATTTTTGGTGGTTTTAACCCAAGAATTTTACGTCAAGTCAAGTTGCCTCTCATGTGTGAAAAAAACAAAACAAAAACGAGGTACTTAGGAAATTTTACCATCCCGGAACCTTATTTGACCAAAAAAAAAAAAAAAAAACCCACAATAGTTTAACATGTTCTGACTGATTGAGTGGCAAAGAAAATTAAAGATCCTAGTGTGGTTGCAGTGGTCTCAACGTGTCCTCGCAAATTCATACTGAATTGAAACTTGATCACCAATGTTAGAGTAGTAAGAGGTGGGGCCTTAAGGAAGCGATTAAGGCTCGAGGGCTCTGCCCTCATGGATGGGATTAGCATCTTATAAAAGGTCTTGAAGTGGTGAGTCCATATGAGGACACAGCGTTCATCCCCTCTGCAGGGGACAGAACGAGGCGCCAACCTGGAAGCAGAGAGGTGTCCTCACAAGACACCAAACCTGCTGGCACCTTGACCTTGAAGTTCCCAGCCTCCAAAACTGTGAGTAATAAATTTATGTTCTTTATAAATTATCCAGTCTCAGGTATTTTTTTTTTAACAGCAGCAAAACCAAACTAAGACATTGGTAAAATCAGAGTACAAAAGATTGGATGTTGTCTGTCAAAAGCAATGATTCACCCAAATAAATGTGATTTCAAAATCTAACTAAATAAATGTAATTGCAAATTAAATACAACCTCCTTTAAAACGATAAAAATGTACAAAATGCAATGGTTATTTAACATGTAGTCTGGAGTTTAAGGTAAAAATATTAATAGGGTTGCGTGAAAATACTCAAGGTTGACCCTCACAGTGAATGTGAACCTGCTAACACAGTCCTGGTGAGAATGCAAATAAGTACAACTTTTCCATATGTATTAAGAACTTTGAAATGATAACACTCTTCTTACCCTGTTATTCCACTCACAAGAAACAATCTTAGGAACATAAGAAATAGTACACCAAAGTAAGATTGGTCTATTAAGATCTTCATTGCAACATGATATACAGAAGCCAAATATATATATTCAATAAGAGACGAATAATTAACTTCTAGTATATCTACAAAATATAATTTAATGCAGCCATTAAAAATCATGATTGCAGGGCCAGGCACAGTGGCTCACACCTGTAATCCCAGCACTTTGGGAGGCCGAGGCAGGTGGATCACGAGGTCAGGAGTTCGAGACCAGCCTGGCCAAGATAGTGAAACCCTGTCTCTACTAAAAATACAAAAATTAGCCGGGCATGGTGGCAGTTGCCTGTAATCCCAGCTACTCGGGAGGCTGAGGCAGAGAATTGCTTGAACCCAGGAGGCGGAGGTTGCAGTGAGCCGAGATCGCGTCACTACACTCCAGCCTGGGCGAAAGAGGGAGACTCTGTCTCAAAGAAAGAAAAAAAAAAAATCATGATTGTGAAAAAAAGCTTTAATGGGAAAGTTTTATAACAGGCCATTAAGGGCAAAAATGAAATGATGGTAATAGCTAACAATTATTCAGTGTTCAGTAAATTCCAGCCACCTTTTTTAAAGGCTTTACATTTATTTTATCATTTACCCTTCAATATACCTATAAGCAATTAGTAGTCAAGACACTATTGAGCTAACAGATCCTTATGGCTTGTCCTGTGTCCCACAAGTCACTAAGTGACAGAGCCAGGTTCTGCACGCAGGCCCAAGCGACACAAAGCCTGTGCTCCTGACTTCCTCCTCCACAAGAAACTCTCTAAGTAGCATACTGTCAGTCATGTTTAAAAAAAAAAAAAGTACACACACATTTAGAAAAAAAAAAAAAAATCCCAGCTGGAAATATACCAAAACCTTAATAGTGCTTGTCTCTGAATGGTGGGATTACAGATCACTTTTATTTTCTTCTTCAAATTAGTCTCTATTTTTAAATCATTCTGGCAATGAACATTCCTCAACAATCAAGAAAAAAAAATTGATGAAACAGAAAGACCATCTTCCTACACAGATTTGCACCACACCAAGGGGAAAAAATAATAATTCAAAAGGCAAAGCTAAAAATGGAATTCCAAGTGTTGCCTGGAAATTAGTGGGAGTTCAAAGGAGTTAAATAAAAGATGGAAAATTGGAGATGTTCCATTGCTAAATCTTTAAGCTCTTCCAAGAGGTTTGTGTTTGCGATTGTTGGTTTCTATCTCAGCCCTCAGCTGAACTGATGAGCCTTTACACAATTACTGAGAAGTTACAAGGCCACTCAGAGGCTCTAGCCTTATGAGTCTGCCTTATTGTTGTTATTTTATGTTAACAAATGTGTTTATTGGCCTAAGACATGAATTTACTATCAGCAGGGCCTTTTTTTCCCCTCTTACTTTTATTATTATTATTTTTTAAATCAGGCAACACTTTGTTGAACAAACCTGACCCCAAAGAATGCTTGCTGGCATATTGTCCAAGAAGTCTAGCAGAAGTTTGTATGATTATCCTGCTGAGTGAGTGCAGTTTAGTCTAGTCTCTTTTTTGTTGAATAACACCATTACACATAGTCGCCCGACAAATAGGAGAGCCAGTTTTACCTTTGCTTGGGTGTTCATCATCCAGTGTGGTCCAAAGAGGTCATAGAAGATAACTTTGCACCCTGCAGCAAAGCCACCATAAAGCCATGCACATATTTGTCATCCTCATTCTCACACTTCAGTTTGCCAGTAGCTTCTCTGCAACGTGCTGGAGGACTGTTTCAAGGCCCAACATTCGGTTTCAGGGAAGCAAACTCTACCCCCTAGATTCAGAATTTTTAAAGTGCTCAGAAAAGTGGTATATTAATTATTTAAAACTTCAAGTAATAATTCATTCCTCTGGGCCTCTGTAGATCTAATTTCTATTTCAATTTCTTCACTTTTTGGACCTAAGTAACAACTTATGGAGTAGGAGAAGTGGATACTGCAAAAAGCTGAAGAATTAGAGTTCACCTAGACCTGGGTTTGAATCCTCCTCTGTCATTTACTAGATAAAGTTTTTAGCACGTGTTTAACTGCTTTGCATCTTGTTTTCCTAAGAATCAGAGTTCTGATATCAAGACGCAAGAGACAATACATGTAAAAACCTAGAATGAAAGTTAGTACATAATATATGCTTAATAAATATGCTCTCCCTTCTCATCCTCATCATTCTCAGAAATGCAGTGCCCCACAATGAGCTCTTTGGGACCTGGGATCAGAAATTAATTACTCAAAGGTTTAAATAATTAATATACTACTTTCAGGCCATGATTCCTTGCTTTTACTTAATCAGAATGGAAATAACCTTCCTTGAGATGAAAACCATTTTATATATAAAGGAAGAAAGCAGAATTTCTACTAAAATTTCCTCTGGTTCCAGTTGACTTCCATGTTATGTTATGCTCTAAAAATTAGACTGTAAACCATCCAAGAAATTCAGCATTATCTGTTCACTTAGATAACCTACTGGATAGCACTAGCATCTAGAGCCAGTGCCCCAGAGGACTCCAGTCTCATTCTTTTTTCTTCACATCTTGTGGCAAGAGTGGGAGCCACTACAGAGGGTTTTGGTCTTCATCTAGCCAACATGGGCCCAAGCTCACTTCACTTGTCAACTCAATGTCACGCCCTTACTTCACAGCACTCCACATCATCTGAAGTTATCATATCTTCCTGATTCTTTGTAGCAGACAGGATAGGCTGGGTTTTGCTAAGATAACAAAACCCCTCAAATTCTCAGTGGCCTAAAGTGATGAGAGTTTATTTCTTGCTCATGCTATGTATCCATTGTAGAAAGGCCAAGGGCTGTGTTCCAAGATATTCTTACTCTGGGACTCAGGCTGATATATAGTATCTACTCCATGGAACATTGCCAGCGCCTGTGACAGAAAATAAAGAGTTCATGCTGCCTCTTGAAACTTACACCTGGATTAATATGTCACATTTCAGTGACTAAAATATGACCATGCTAATAGAATTTGATGGAACAGAGACGTGGACCACCACCACATTTCTTAAAAAAGAAAGAAAGCACCCTCATACCACACCTATCGCACAAAGAACTAGGAGATATGTAAATCAGGTAATACTATCCCCATTTTAAAAATGAATATATATCCATGAAAGGAAGAATTGATAAGCTGAACTTTATGAAAAATAACAATTTCTGCTCTGCAAAAGATACTGTCAAAACAATGAAAAGACAAGCCACAGACTGGGAGAAAATATTTGCAAAAGACACATCCAATAAAGGACTCATATAAAATATACAAAGATCTCTTAAAACTCAACAATAAGAAAACAAACAACCTGAATGAAAAATGAGCAGAAGATCTAAACAGACACCTGACCAAAGAAGATACACACGTGGCAAGTAAGCATATGAAAAGATACTCCATAACATGTCATCAGGGGATTGCAAATTAAAACAACGAGACACAAATATGCATGTATTAGAATGGCCAAAATCCAAAACACTGACAGCATCAAATGCTGGTGAGGATGTGGAATAACAGAAACTCTCATCTGCTTCTAGTGAGAATGTAAAATGGCACGGCCACTTTGGAAGACAGTTTGGTAGTTTCTTACAAAACTAAACAAAACACACTCATATCATACAACCCAACAATCATGCTCCTTGTTATCAACCCAGGTGAAAACACTGTCTCCACAAAAATCTGTACATGGATGTTTATAGAAGCTTTATTCATAATTGCCAAAAACTTGAAAGCAACCAATATGTCCTTCAGTAAGTGACTAGATAAATAAACTGCGGAACATTTGATGCATGGCAGGCAAGTCCCAAATTGGGGCTTGGCCTTGGAGGGTTCTTGGCTTCACTTAGGCAAAAATTCAAGAACAAGCTGATGGTAGAAGGAAACAGCTTTATTAAGGTGGCAGTGTTATAGCTCCGTGACTGCTCCTACAGAGAGGAACCACTCCCTACACGGTGTATCAAGAGCAGCAGCTCAAGGGCAGCTCTGCAGTCAGATTTATATCCACTTTTAATTACATGAAAACTAACAGGTCTATTATGCAGAAATTTCCAGGAAAAAAAAGGGGCATAACTTCCAGATAATCAAGTCATTGCCATGGAAAGGGGAGGTAACTTCTGGGTGTTGCCATAGCAATGATAAACTGATGTGGCACTGGTGGGCACGTCTTATGGAGAGGTGCTTTTGCTTCCTCCATTTCAGCTAGTCCTCAATCTGGTCTGCAGTCTGAGCCTCACCTCTAGAGTCGAGTCCCACCTTTTACCTCACATCCAGACAATGGAATATTATTCAGTGCAAAAAAAAAAAAAAAAAAAAACAGCTATCAAGCCATGGAAATAAATGGTGGAAACTTAAATGCATATTACTAAGTGAAACAAGTCAGTCTGGGCCAGGCACAGTGGCTCATGCCCGTAATCCCAGCACTTTGGGAAGCTGAGGCAGGTGGATCACCTGAGGTCAGGAGTTCAAGACCAGCCTGGCCAACATGGCAAAATCCCATCTCTACTAAAAAAAAATACAAAAATTAGCCAAGTGTGGTGGCGGGCACCTGTAATCCCAGCTACTTGGGAGGCTGAGGCAGGGAGAATTGCTTGAGCCCAGGAGACAGAGGTTGCAGTGAGCCGAGATCCCATCATTGCACTCCAGTCTGGGTGACAGAGCGAGATTCTGTCTCAAAAAAAAAAAAAAAAGTCTGAAAAGACTAAATATTTTATGATTCCAACCACATGATATTCTGGAAAAGGCAAAACTATGGAGAAAGTAAAAAGATCAGTGCTTGCCAAGGGTTGGGTGAGGGTGTCAAATAGGTGCAGCACAGAGGATTTTTAGGACAGAGAAACTACTCTTTGTGATACTGTAATTGTAGATACATATTATGCACTTGTCCAAACCCACAAAATGTATAACACCAGGAGTGAACCCCAATGTAAACTCTGAACTCTGGGTGATTATGTGTCAATAAATTGTCAATAAATTGTAACAAATGTACCACTCTGGTGGATATTGGTAATGGAGGAAGCTATGTATGTGTGGGGGCAGGGAGTATATGGGAAATCTCTGTATCTTCTGCCCAATTTTGCTGTGACCTAAATCTCTTCCAACAAATAAAATCTATTAAAAAATGAATATATGTCTTAGAGGTTAAATGGCTTAGTTAAGGCCATACAAAAGAATGCCTTGCATACGGTGGATAATAAATGTTGAATAAATGAGCGAAAGCATGTGTGTATTAATGAAAAAGCAAAATGATGAAAGCCAGGTTGCAAATACAGGTAACCTGACACTTGACATAGGGTTCTTTGCGTTTACATCATATCTCCTTTCAGCTCTCCTCTCACCCCTGCCCCCAGCCAGACCTCTAAAAATTATCTTCCACCCCACACCCCCAGGAAAGTGTCTGGGTTTTTCTTCTCTGTGTTTTAAAATAGTTTGTATTTCTAAGTTCTGGAACAACAGATAGCAGGCAATCACCATTGTACTAAAATACCACCACACACACACAAACACACACACACGTGTATGTGCACAAATCATTTTGTGTTGCTATAACAGAATACCTGAGACTTGGCAATTTATAAAGAAAAGAAGCTTATTTAGCACATGGTTCTGCAGGCTGCAAAGTTCAGAATTGGGCAGCTGCGTCTGACAGTTTCCAGTGAGGGCCTCGTGCCACATCAAAAGATGGAGGAGAAACAGAAGGGGAACCAAGTGTGTGGAAAGAGATGGCACAAAGGAAGCTGACCCACTTTATAACAACCCACTCTCTTAAGAACTAACCCAATTTCATGAGAAAAACATTAATTCATCTTAAAGACCCTACCTCCAACACTGCTACACTGTGGACCAAGCCTCAAAATGAGTTTTGGCAGAGCCAAATTATATTCAAACCGTAGAACCACAAATGTATAATTAGGTCAGCTATGGCATAAGGTAGTTGAAAGAAATAATAATCCATGTAATTTGGACTAAAAGAACTTCTAAGGAAAAAAGCATGCTTAAGAATGTCCAAGCCCACAGACTGTTTTTATTTTGAATTTTGTTCCACTTTGGCAGTGATGCTAGGTTTCCAGAGATGCTACTGTCCTAAAGAGGGTTACCTGTGGTCCCTGGGGCTCAAGTGAGAACCCAGAAGACTGAAGAAATTAAAAATGGAGAGAGAAATGGAGAGACAGAGAGAGAGAGAGAGAATGAATAAAGAGAGGGAGAGACAACAGAGAGCATTTGAGTGAAAATGCCTCAAGTACCAAGAACAGAGAGAGTGAAAAATTCCTCATCTATGAGAATCAAAAACTGCACATGAGCCAAATACATCTGTTGAATGTTCCAAGTGACAAAATGCAGCTCAGAGAGAGCATGCACTGAATCATTTTAAAAATTCTTAAGAAACTTAACAAGTACATCTAGGCACAGCTCAAGAATGCACTTGGCTGGCTCATGGAAACATCCTGGGGATGTGATTCAAACGGCTTGGAAAATGCAGCCTCCTTGCTTGGATAATTCACCAGTGGAGGGGACAGCAGGCAGTCAAGGTAACCGTAATTGGGAGTTTCTTGGGATCAGATAAAATCCTCCAAGTTGTGCCTCCATTGAAGTATCAACACACTTGGGTAATGGCCTGTGAGGGGGAAGAATAGAGGAAGCAAAAGTAGATTCTTTTCTTTTACATTTTTAATTTATTTTTAGTGGATAATATAGTCATGTTTCAAAAATTTAAAAATACAAAGCAACACAATGTAAAAATATCCCATGGTGAAAAGTATACCCCTAGCTCTTCTCCTAATCACCCAATTCCCTTCCCAGAGTTATGGATCAATTCCTAGTATATTCATCCATGCATATTTTTATGCAAATGCAAGCAAATAAAGGAATAATAAAAATTGTATTAATTTTTCCTCCTTTCAATTCAAATAGAAACCTACTATTCAAACTATGATGCACCCTGCCTTTTTCAGTTGAAATAGAGCTTGAGATCAAACTTTAATACTGGACACATGTGGAAACCAGTGAAGTAACTCTATCTCAAATTCCTGTCATTTAAGTGCAGAGAATGAAAAAAAGGATGAATTCAAGTACCTTGTGAACTCAGTATATTCTGACTCTATACCCTTGGTGTGATATGTTTTAAAGATAAAAAGAACTATAAAGAAATCTGAATTTTTCTTAGTTTATTTGTTGTTTGGGGGTAGTTATTCTTAAACTATTTTGACTGTATTACAGAACAGAGAAAAATAAATTTGGAAAATTGAATATGGTCAGGAATCAAGGGCTCTTATATGAGAGAAGGGAAATTTTCAAATGGGTGAGATAACAGTGAACCTTGTGTTGATGAATTAAAATGAAGAATATAAAGATAAACTAGCTCTATGCACAGACAAGGTCCAGGACTGTGTCCATGCTAGAAGTAATGAGTACACCTTATGAGTGCTTAGATCTTCATTTCCAAACTCTCCTATTCACTAAAAGGGGTTAGGAAATCTTGGGGAAATGGCTGTTTCTAGGTCAAAAGCAAAGAAAGTAAAAAGTGGTCTTGGAACATTTTATTATTGTGTCGGAAAGTAGGGAAATACTCAAAGACTGATACACACATTCTAAGGTACACAGGAGCCAGTCGAAGGGGCTTCTGATGATCAGATGTGGAGTAATTACAGCCTCCAAAATATAATAATGGATATTAAACATTTAAAATCAATTAGTGTATAAAGTCAAAAAAGGGAGAGAGTAGGACTCTTCTTTCGGAAGAACACCAAATAATAAAATTAGAAGGTTAGATTTAGAAAATGACTATTTTTCCATATCCATTGTACTAATTAATTAATTAAGGCAAGAATTAACAGAGACTGCAGGCTGTAAGGTCGCAGGTCTGGTCCAAATCTAAGATCTTATCATTCAAGTTAGTAATTTTTTACAAATTTCCTTGAAGTAGCAATCAGACTCTACTGAGTGAAATGTTAACATATTTATGTGGTCTCGAAACACACCTCAGATGACGTATTAGTTTGCTACGGCTGCTGTAACAAAATGCCATCGACTGGGTCACTTAAACAACAGAAGTTTGTTTTCTCACAGTTCTGGAGGACAGAAGTCCAAGATCGAGGTGCCAATAGGGTTGACTCCTTTTGACCCCTCTTTCCTTAGCAAAACAGTTGTCCATCCTCTTCCTGCCTCTCCCCATGGTCATCCCTCAGGGGCACATGTCCCTGGTATCTCTTGTGGGTTCAAATTTCCTCTCCTTATAAGGACACCAGTCAGATTGGATTAGAGCCCACCTATATGACCTCATTTAACTTTAATTACCATTTTTAATACTCTGTCTCCAAACACAGTCATGTTCCGAGGTACTGGAGATGAGGGCTTCAGCATGCAAAGTTTGGGGGGACAAAATTTAGTTCATAATAGGTGTCTTCCTAAATACAAAGGGAATTACAATGGAAAAGTCTGGCAGACACCATCTGAACCAAATAAACATTAGCATTGTCAAGAGCATATCTGTCATATTTTTCACAAAAATGTTTCATTTGAATCCGGTTGTGAGGAAACAATCAGATAAATCCTGATTATAAAAATTTCTACTAGACAACTTGCTGGTATGCTTCAGAAAGATCATTATTATGAAAGAAAAAGCCAGGGGGACCAAACTAGACAAATGGAAGCTAAAGAGACACGGTAATCAAATTCTAAACCCTGGATCTGGGGAAAAAAAAGTCATAAATAATATTTTTGTGATAACTAAGAAAATTTGAACTGTATTTAATGATACTATTATTTCAATGCTAAGCTTCTTTAGGATGGTGCTGTGGCTTTTTATTTTGAATTGCATTTAGTGATACTATTGTTTCAACGCTAAGTTTCTTTAGTATGGTGCTGGAGCTTTGTATTTAGGGATGAAGGCCATGATGTCTAACATTTATTTTCCAATAGTTCCACAAAATGTGTCTGTAATGAACAATTACTGAGTTTAAATGAAAAGTATATGATATATTTATATTTATAATAGCAATTCTACAACTTTTTTGTATATTGGAAATTTTCCAAATGAAAAGTTAGGGGAGAAAGAAAGAGATAAAAAAAGGAAGAAAGAAGGGTGGGAGAGAGGGAGGTAGAAAAAGATAGAAAGAGAATATCATATCTTTTGGAAATAACTCTCTAAAGTCTCTATCATACATAAGATGTGAACAGGTTCTGATTTACACCTACATTTTTTTCATTATGTGGATAGCAGTTCTCTATTACTGAATAGTTGGTGTTTAATCTTTTTTTTTTTACTACAAACAATGGTGTAAAATAATTCTGTATATAAATCTTTGAGCATGTGCAAGTATATCTTTAGGATAAATTCCTAGAAGAGGAATTGCTAAAGTTATTTCTTGATAACTGTACAGGAACACTGAATTCCTAGGCAAAAGAGTTATTTTTTCAATTAACTGATGTCCTGAATCGATGTAAAATGAGCTAGTTTTAAAAGCAAGCCTTCTTAACTTGCAATGAGGAGCTGCTTTCTTTACCTTAAAGGTTTAATTCAAGGCTTGAATTATTCAACTTTAAATGCAAAACATCTAGCATAGTGCGTTATACAAAATGAATATGAGCATTCATCAAATGTGTTTGAATGAATGAGTGAATGAATGAATGAAAGCTTCTAGACACCAGGAGAATTAACTGTGGAACTATAAAATAAACATATCCTCCCATCCCACATTCCAAAGAGGCTGTGAGAATCTTAATGGCATCTCACTATAACACACTCACAAATTAGATGCTGAGACACATCTTCCATGGACCTCATCCAAGTCACCAAAATGACTTCCTTATAATGGACTCTCAAGACAGAATTATAGTGTAGCAGTTGGGAATTTAAAGTTTATAAAACACTGAATTCTCCAGCTCCTTGCCTACTCCCCGCTGCTGCTGTTTTTCTGTCTCCTGGTTTCTAATTTCTCCATCACTTTGCTCCACATCAAAACTATTTAGAGGGAATGGCAGATTTAGATTTCACTCCAGCCTGAGTCCGTTGAGGATAGACAATTAAGGGACCTTGAGCCAAGTCCCTTTATCTCTCCAAGTTTCCATTTTATCATCTGTAAAATAGAGGGGTTGAAACATTAATATTTCTTCCCATATTCTGTAGTTCTTTGGAGAATTTATGTTCTCAATCACACTATGAGTGGTATAATAACAACCACCACATATAAAAAGGGAACAAAATTTGCCTTAAAATGTCAACAAACATGGTGCAGCAAGGTTATTACACACATCAGAGGAGGAAGGTTTTTGTAAGTCAAGTTCCCAAATGAGCTTCTTCTTTGTCTAGTTTTAGTCATTCTGCAGGGAAGTGGGTGGCATACAAGTCTTGAGTATAAACCAGATCCCAAATTCAGAGGTCCGTTGTAAGATTGCAATATGCCATCAGGAGCATGTATAAATCATTGTTTGTTGAGGGTTTGCCATCTACAAGTGTTTTGAGTGTTGATGCAGACTAGAAAATTTTCTGAACACAACCTCCAGTCCTTGGTGTGTGATCCTGTCTGAGTGAGCCATCCTAGGAAATAAAAGACAACGACTCACTTAGTTGCTTCTCAAAACTTATTCCCCTGGTGGGAGCTATTTATTATCTATCAACCCTTAGTCAGGTATCCTTAACACTGCAGTTATCCCCGCAGGCCAAGACAGTTTGTCTCAAGTAATCACACACTATGGTGTTCATATTTTAAAAGAAGAATTAAAAATGGATTTCTGGAGTAGAAGAACCAAAGTAATAAGGAGGTTGAGAAGTCATCTTTTCCCAGGAATATTTCAAGGTCTGGCATGTTTAATTCAAAAAGAGAGATTAAAGAAGGAAGATTATAGTTGTTTAAAAACACACGAAGAGCTATAAACAAGTAGTGGCTTCCATGAACAGGTGGAAGATACATGGAACTTCTTTTTTTATTAATCTGGAGAGCAAAATGTCAGGAGGTAAAGTTTTCAGAGTGGCAGATCTTGGTTGGTTTGATGAAGGACTAATGATCTAATTAGAGCACCATCAGAGTGATGATCTTCTAATAAAAAGATATCCCTAATAATAAAATAAACTTTCTGTGACTTATCGAGTTCCAAAACAAGTAAGAAATTTAAAAAAAATGTTTGACAGCAATTTTCAGGGATGAAAAATTGAAGGTAATTCTCTCTGGATGAGAGACTTGAAGTTAGTAAATTCTAAGAGTTGGTCCAAAGTCAAGATCCTACAATACTAGTAAGTAATTTTTGACAAATCTCTATGAAGTAATAATAAGATTTTAATATTTTCTTGTTCATAAAAATGGATAGAAAATAGAATTTATTGTTAGATTTTTCAAATTAAGAAAAAAAGGAGAAAGTGATAATCCATGAAGAAAATTAAAAGTAATGAAATAAGAATACAAAATTTATGGTCATGCAAATGTATCATAGCAAAAACAATGTGTGAAGGTATATCAAAGATAAAAATGATCCAATAGTTACAAAAATGTAAATATTGCACAGAAAGCTGCAATATTATGACTTACTGAAAACTGAAGGCTCTTTTTTCCAAGAACTCAAAATACACATTTTATTATAAAAGAATTTAAAACTTTTGCAAATCTCAAAGTAGCATAAAAGGAAATAAAAGGAAAGCATTAAAGCAATGAGACAAGAAAAGGAAATTAGAAGGTATATATATTGAAAATGAAGATGTACAACATTTTGTTCGCTAATGACATGATTATCTTTGCAGAAAATCCAAAAGAGCTGACAAAAGACCTCTTGGAACTAATAAACAATTATAGTAAATTTGCAGGATCAAGATTAATATACAAAATACAAGCACTTTTCTAAATACCAGCAATGAAAAAGTGGAATCTGAAATCTAAAATATAATACCATGAGCAAGACTGCAGAATAAGAAGCCCTGGATCCTCCTCGCCACCCCCCATGAATACACTAATGCAATAACAATTCACAGACAGATTCCCTTTTTGAGGAATCCAGAAACTAGTTAAAAGCTCCTGCACCCTTGGTGAGTACAATCCCAGCTATGCTGAAGTTGACAGAAAAAAATGTGAGATATCTTCTTGCCACAATTCTTCCCCTCAGCAAAATGGCATACATTTGGGACAAAGCCTTCCAGGTCTCAGCTTCTCCCTGGTACAGGAAAATGGTGTATTACACATCCAACACCCCAACTTTTAGGGGACTATCCAGAAGACTGGCTTCTGTCTAGCCTGTTTCAGGGCACTGAGGAGACACAGGACATGGGATAGTCTATCTGCCCAAGGCCAGTAAGAGCAAAGATCATGTTTTGGGCTGGCAGTTACCAAAGTCACTCTCCCTAGCTCAGCACAGAGTTAGGAGTAAAAGAGTTCCAGTTCCCGCCTTCTCCCTGGGAAGGGAAAGAGAGGTACCCCATGTTTAACAACATGGCTTTCCTGAGGGCTAGCCAGATAACCATTTCTGTCTAGCCTGTGTTAGAGTGCTGACAGGACATGGCATGCTCTAGCCACCCAAAATTAAGAAGAGCAGAGATCATGATTGAGGCTGGCAGGTGCCATAGCCACTCCCTCCAGCTTAGCACAGAATGAGCAGATAAAAATCTCAGCTCCTAGCTTCTACTTGGGGAGGAAAACAGGTACATTGTGCATCTAAATACCCAACTATGTGGGGCCTGCTTGAGGAATTGGCTTTTGTTTCAGAACACTAATTAGATTTGGTATATTCTAGAAGTCTGAGGGCCACTAAGAAGAAAGAAAGTAGGAGGGACTAGCAAAAAGGTTTGCGAGATCTCCAGAATCTCTGATCAGGCTGATTGGTAGTCTTCTCGAGGACAAGGTTAGTTTGTGAAGAGTAGGAGAGGTTGCTGTTTTGTCTAATGTGCAGACACCAACACAGAGTATTAAGGAAAATGAAGAAACATAGAAATATTCTTCAAACAAACAAACAAGATAACTTCAGAAACTGACCCTCATAACATAGAGATATATGGATTTTTTTGACAGAAAATTCAAAGTAACCATCCTAAAGATGCTCACCAAGGTCAGGAGAGCAATATGTGAACCAAATGAGAATTTTTAAAAAGAGATAAAAAACTTTAAAAAGTACCAATCAGAAATCATGAGGCTGAAGAATACAATAACTGAACTAAAAAATTCACTGGAGGAATTCAACACTGGATTAGACTGAATGGAAGAAAAGATCAGCAAAGTTGAAAACAGGTCATTGGGAATTATTCAGTCAGAGGAGAAAAATGAAAAGATAAAGAGAATAAAGGAAGTCTGAAACGTATGGGACATCGTCAAACAGATTAATGTAAGTTTGAGAGAGAGAGAGAGAGAAAGAGAGAGAGACTAAAAAGTTTGCTCAAATAAATAATGACTGAAACTTTCCTAATCTTGGGAAGAGAATGAACATGCAGACCCTTGAAGTCCAAAATACCCCCAAAAATTGAACCCAAAGAAATACACACTGAAACATTATAATCAAATTGTCAAAACTCAAAAATTTGAATTTTGAAGGCAGCAAGAGAGAAGGGACCTGTTAAGTACAAGGGAATGCCCACATGACTATGTGCATATTTTTTAGCAGAAACCTTGCAGGCTAGAAGGGAATGAGATAATTATTTGAAGTGCTGGGGGGAAAATGCCAATCAATAATTCTATACCTGGCAAAACTGTTCTTCAAAAATGAAAGAGAGATAGGCTTTCCCAGAGAATCAAAAGCAGAGGGAGTACATCACCACAAGACCTGCCTTAGAAGAAATGCTAAAGGGAGTTCCTCAAGTTAAAAAGGAAGGACACTAAAAAGCAACACAATAGCTTAAGAACATCTAAAATTTGATGAGAAAGGTAAATTCATAAACAAATACAGAATACTATATTATTGTAATGGTGGTGGGTAACTGAATTCTGATATAAAAATTAAAACTAAAAGCATTAAGATAACTAAAAATAAAACATATATTAATGGATACACAATACAAATAGATGTAAATTATAATATCAATAATACAAAGTGTGAGGGATGAGAGGTAAAAGTGTAGAGTTTTGGTACACAATTAAAGTTGTTATCAGCTTAAAATACACTGTTATAACTGTAAGTTACCAAAAAAGCAAAAATACCTATGAGAGTTACACAAAAGAAATAAAGAATAAAACACACAGGAAGACTGCAACAGATGCAAAGAGGAACAAAAGAACAAGATAGACAAAGAGCAATTATCAAAATGACAACTGTAAATCCTTTCCTTTCACTAATTATTTTAAATGTAAATGAGTAAAGTCCCCCAACCAAAAGACATAGGGTGGCTGAATGGATAATAAAACAAAATCCATCTATAGTTTGTTTACAAGAAACTTACCTTCTATTTAAGGACACACATAGGCTGAAAGTGAAGAGGTGGAAAAAGATATTCCATTCAAACAGAACCCAAAAGAGAGCAGTGTGGCTATACTTATACCAGCCAAAATAGACTCTAAGTCAAAAACTGTCACAAAAGATACAGAGGGACTTTATATAATGAAGAATCATCAGTTCAACAGGAACATTTACAATTATAAATATATATTTACCCAATATGAAATTATGTAAATATATAAAGCAAATGTTGATAGAACTGAAGGGAGAAATAGATAGCAATATAGTAATAGTTGGAGATTTCGATATTCCATTTTCAATAATGAACAAATCAACCAGACAGAAAATCAACTAAAAAACAGTGGACTGGAACAACACTACAGACCAAACGGACCTAACAGACATACAGAATATTCCACCCACCAGCAGCAGCACTTCTTAAGTGCACATGAAACCCTCTCCAGGATAGAGCACATTTTAGATTACAAAACAGGTCTTAACACATTTTAAAAGACTAAAATCCGGTCAAGTATCTTTTCTGACTAAAACGGAATCCAACTAGAAATCATTGATTTCTTTCTAGTTTCTAGAAATCATGTGAATGAAAGTGAGAAAATGTACAGATGTGGAAATCAGGCAACATACTTTCAAGCAACCAATGGATCAAAGAGGAAATCAAAAAGGAAATTAGAAAATATCTTTTAAAAATAAAACTGAAAATACAATATCCCAAAATTGATGGGCTCCTTCAAAAACATTACTAAGTGAGAAATTTATAGGGATAAATTCCCATATTAAAAAAGAAGAAAGATCTAAAATAAACAGCCTAACTTTTTACCACAAGGAACTAGAAAAAAAAAAAAAACAACCACTAAGCCTGAAGTTAGCAAAAGGAAGAAAACAATAAATATAGTAATAAATAAATAGCAGAAATAAACAAAATAGAGATTAGAAAAACAATAGAAAAATAAAAAATACTGAATTAAGTTTTTGAAAAGAAACTAAGTTGGCAAACCTTTAACTAGACTGAGTTAACTTTTTGAAAAGATAAACTAAGTTGGCAAACTTTTAACTAGACCAAGAAGAGAGATTTAATAAAGAAATCAGAAATAAGAGACATTAAAACTAATTCCACAGAGATAAAAAGGATTATAAGAGATTATTCTGAACATTTATACACCAACAAATTGCAAAACCTAGAAGAAATTAGTAAATTCCCAGAAATATACAACCTAGCAAGACTGAATTACAAAGAAATAAAAAGACCGAACAGACCTATATGTAGCAAAGAGACTAAATCAATCACCAAAAATCTCCCAACAATGAAAAATACAGGACCAGATGGCTTCACTGATGAATTCTACCAAACAGCTAAAGAAGAATTAGTACCACTCCTCAATCTGTTCCAAAAACTAAAGAGAAGGAAACACTCCCAAACTCATTTAATGAGGCCAGAATTACCCTCATACAAAAGCCAAATAAAGACTCCACAGGAAAAAAGAAGTTACAGGCCAATATACCTGAAAAAATAGATGCAAAAATCCTCAATAAAATGCTAGCAAACCAAACTCAACAACACATTAAAAGAATCATATATCATGATCAAGTGGGATTTATCCTTAGAATGCAAGTATGGTTCAACATACACAACTCGATTAAAGTAATACACCATATTAACAGAATGAAGGTAAAAAAAATCATAGAATCATCTCAGTAGATGCAGAAAAAACATTTGACAACATTCAGCATCATTTCATAAAAATAATGCTCAAGAAACTAAGTATAGAGGGAATGTACCGCAACATAATAAAGGTCATATATGAGAAGCCTACAGCAAACATAATACTTAACGGTGAAAAACTGAAGATCAGGGGTTTTTTTGCTTTGTTCTGCTAAGATTAGGAACAAAGCAAGTATGCCCACTCTCCTTACTTCATTGTAAGTCCCAGCCAGAGCATTTAGGCAAGAAAAAAATAAAATAAAAGGCATCAAAATTGGAAAGAATTAAAATTATCTGTTTGTAGATGACCTGGTCTTACGTATAGAAAACCCTCAAGATTCTACCAAAAATCTTTAATAACTGAAAAATGAGTTCAATAAGGTAGCAAGATACAAAATCAACATACAAAAAGCAGTTGCATTTTTTACACTAATAATTTGCTATCAGAAAAGGAGATAAAGAAAGCAATTCCATTTAAAGTAGTATCAAAAAGGAAAATATATTTAGGAATTAAAAAGGGGGAAAAGACTGCTTCTCTAATCTCACAACACTTCTGACACCAAATGTGTGGATATTTTTCCTCACAGTAAGCAATCCACCATCTCTCCAGACACCAACTGTGTGTTTTACAATTCATTTATGACACTGACTACCTGGAGTTAATGCAGACCTCACAGGTTAAAGGCTTAGTCCATCAGACTCCCTCCCCAGCAAATTCAGACAATCCGTGAAAAAAAGAATTGGTAAACTGGAGTTCATTATGATTAATAATTTTGGCTCTGTGAAAGATACTATCAAGAGAATGAAAAGACAAGACACAGACTGTGAGAGAATATTTGCAAAAGACATCTAATATAGAGCTCATACAAAATGTCAGAGTTTTGAAAAGTAAACAACAAAATAAGAAAATCAACAAAACAATTTTTAAAATGGGCAAAAGATTTGAACAGACACCTCACAAAAAAGATATATGGCAAATAAGCAAAAGGAAAGATGTTCCACAGCGTATGTCAGTAGAAAAATGCAAATTAAAACAGCAATGAGATACCACAACACATCTATTAGAATGGCCCAAATCCAGAACCTTGACAATGGGAATGTGCATTCACTGCTGATGGCAATGTAAAATGGCATAGCCACTTTGGAACACAGTTTGGCAGTTCCTACAAAACTATACACACGCTCTTACTGTATGAACCAGCAATCCTACTTTTTGTCACTTACCTAAATGAACGGAAAACTTAGTTTCACACAAAGCCCTGAAGACCAATTGATAGCAGTTTTGTTCATAATTGACAAAACTTGAAAGAACCAAGATGTCTTTCAGTAGATGAATGGGTAAATAAACTGTGGTATTTCAAGCAATGGAATATTATTCAGTGCTAAAAGGTAATGAGCTATACAGCCATGAAAAGACATAGAGGAACCATAAATGCATATTACTAAATAAAAGAAGCCAATCTGAAAAAGACTATATATTGTATGATTCTCCTTACATAATATTCTGGAAAAGGCAAAATTATGGGGGCAGTAAAAAGATCAGTGCTTGGCAAGGGTTGAAAGAAATAAATAAAAAATTTTTAAAGTGTATTGAATAAAAGGGAAGGACAAAGTTTTTATAGCTCTTGGTAAAATTATAAATTTTTCTTCATCTAGGCAAAGTACATTTCTTGCTAGGTTTATTTTTAACAATAATGGTAACCAACACTTGTATAGTGTTTTGTTCTTAGACTTTACATGTGTTAACTCATTTCATTTTACAGCAACATGATGAAATAAGTACACTGACATTCTCAGTTTACAGATGTGGAAACAGAGAGACAAATAGGTTAACTTGCTCCAGGTCCCACAGGAGCCAATCTGGGTAGCTGGGGCTCTTAGTCTCTCCTACACTGCATCACACTGCTTCTTAGGGCATTTATCTTCTTGTTATTTAAGAGATGGGATTTTTTTTTTCATTGTAAGATTGTTTAGAGTATTAAATGAGTTCATACACTAAAAGCATTTACAAGAACTTTGGCACATAGGAAGCATTTCAAAAATGTTAGTCATTAACATGATTAACATTCGTGTATCTTCTAAAAAGCTATCATATGTACGAAGGAAAGCCTGGATATGTCTAAATTCTCTTATTATTTTTAATAGGTTCCATGTAGATTCTCTTATGTTTTCCTGGTATCTAATTTTCAAATGGCAATTTTATTTCCTTCTTTCTTAGTATCTCCTCACCATTGTATTTTCTTGTCTAATTGCATTGTCTGGAGTTTCTGGAGCAATGCTAAGTAAAGGAAGTAAAAATGAGCATCTCATTTCTGTTCCTGAACTCAATCTTCATGAAAATGGGCATATGTCTACAATTGCTTGGTTAAGCATTTGGATAAGTTTTAGGGAGTGTATGTGTAAAATAGTGGCAAGAAACTATCCTTCCACTGTTATTTTACCAACAGGTTCTTATTAAAAATGTATGTTTATCTTATCAAATATATTTTAGGCATTAATTTATCTGATAATATACTTTTCCCCCTCTGACTAATTAAAATGATGATTCAATTAGAGAATTTATTATTCTCCAATAGAGAACCATCCTTATTTTCCTAAAATGAAATGCACTTGGTTGTGATGTCATATTCTATGAATTTATTGGTGAATTACATATTTTTTATTTTATTTTACTTTAAGTTCCAGGATACATGTGCAGAATGTGCAGGTTTGTTACATAGGTAAACAGGTGCCATGGTGGTTAGCTGCATCTATCAACCCGTCATCTAGGTTTTAAGCCCCACATGCATTAGGTATTTGTCCTAATGCTCTCCCTCCCCTTGCCCCCTACCCCCCAACAGGTCCCAGTGTGTGTTGTTCCCCTCCCTATGTCCATGTGTTCTCATTGTTTAACTCATTTATGAGTGAGAACATGCAGTGTTTGGTTTTCTGTTCCTGTGTTAGTTTGCTGAGAATGATGGCTTCCAGCTTCATCAATGTCCCTGCAAAGGACATGATCTCATTTGTTTTTATGGCTGCATATATTCAGGACATGGGCATGGGCAAAGACTTCATGACTAAAACATCAAAAGCAATTGTAACAAAAGCCAAAATTGACAAATAGGGTCTAATTAAACTAAAGAGCTCCTGCACAGCAAAATAAACTAGCATCAGAATGAACAGGCAACCTATAGAATGGGAGAAAATTTTTGCAATCTATCCATCTGACAAAGGGCTAATATCCAGAATCTACAAGGAACTTAAACAAAGTTACAAGAAAAAAAAAAAAGCAACCCCATCAAAAAGCGGGCAAAGGATATGAACAGACACTTCTCAAAAGAAGACATTTATGCAGCCAACAAACATACGGAAAAAAGCTCATTATCACTGGTCATCAGAGAAATGCAAATCAAAATCACATGGGATACCATTTCACACCAGTTACAATAGTGAGGCTGTGGAGAAATAGGAACGCTTTTATGCTGTTAGTGGGAGTAAATTAGTCCAACCATTGTGGAAGACAGTGTGGTGATTCCTCAAGGATATATATTATAATATATATTATATATTATATTATATATTATATTATATAATATATAATATAATATATAGTATATAATATACATTATATTATAATGTATATTATATAATGTTTTCTTGAAGTTTTAGTTTAGTTTTCATAGTTTTAGGTCTTCAATTTAAGTCTTCAATCCATTTTGATTTCATTTTTGTATATGGTGTGAGATAGGGGTCTAGTTTCATTCTTCTGCACATGGATATCCAGTTTTTTCAGCATCATTTATTAAGGAGACTGTCTTTTCCCTAATGTATGTTCTTGGCACTTTTGTCAAAAATGAGTTCACTGTAGTTGTATGCATTTGTTGATTGGCTCTCCATTCTGTTCCATTGGTCTATGTATCTGCTTTATGCCAGTACCATGCTGGTTTGGTTACTGTAGCTCTGTAGTACAATTTGAAGTCAAGTAATGTGATTCCTCCAGTTTTGTTCATTTTGTTCAGGGTAGCTTTGGTTATTCTGGGTCTTTTGTGGTTCCATATAAATTTTCAGATTGTTTTTTCTATTTCTGCTAAGAATGTCATTGATATTTTGATAGGGATTGCACTGACTCTGTAGATTGCTTTAGGTAGTATGAACATTTTAACAGTATTGATTCTTTCAATCCATGAGCATGGAATATCTTTCCATTGTTTTGTGTCCTCTTCAATTTCATTCATCAGTGTTTTATGGTTTTCATGTAGAGATCTTTCAGTTCTTTGGTTAAGTTAATTCCTAGGTATTTATTTGTGGCTATTGTAAATAGGATTACTTTTTAAATTTCTTTTTCAGATTGTTCAATGTTGGCACATAGAAATGCTACTGATTTTGTGTATTAATTTTGTATCCTGCAACTTGACTGAATTTATCAGTTCTTATAATTTTTTGGTAGAGTCTTTAGGTTTTTTCATATCATTAGCAAAGATAATTTGATTTATTCCTTTCCAATTCAAATGTCCTTTATTTTTTTCTCTTATATAATCACTGTAGCTAGGATTTCCTCTTCTTTTTCTTTATATTAGTGATTCCATTTCAGCTATGTCTTTCTTTCTGTTTGTAATGTGTTTATTGTCTTCCAATGGTTCTCCCACCCTTATTTTTAATTCCCCATGTATTTCTTTAGTTTGCAGTTTCCCCTTTTTATCTAATCTTGTTGTTTTATTACATTATTTATTCCTTGTTTCATAAGTTTTTTTGGTCTGTTTAAATTCTTTTAGAGGAGTAAGAATTTGTTGCAGAATTTTAGTCATGTTTCTTTGAGTACAAGTTGGAATGGATTTTTCATCAGCCTTTTTCAGGCTAGATAGCTTTTGTGGGTGTAAGGGGTAGGGGAACTCACTGTGTTTTTGCCTGGCCACCACCAATGTGATTTCTATTCATCTTATTCACCTTGGCTTTAGGAAGCTCCGTGTGGACTTTCTCTAATGTGGAAGTGTGTTTTCTTATTTGCTTGGTGACAGGGTTTGGTGGTGGGAAGAAGAAGGGGAAAATTATCTGGCACCACTGACTGTAAGAGAACTCAGTGTCTGTTATTTTTTATGATACATTTGTAAAAATTTCTGTGCTAATATTCCCTCTATCTAGTTAGGGAGACAGCTCATGTCCATCAATGGTACCCTTATGCCTGGGAATTTTTTCCCCAATTTAGCAAATGCCATCAAGTCTTCATCTCTGATAGAAAGAATCCTGAGCATATCCTCTATCAGTTTATTGCCTCTTCTCATAACTGGAGCCACTTCCACTCCCTTAAGAGGCAAATGGCAGAAAAGGTGGGAGAAATGTCTTGGTGTTGACTTGCACTGCTAATGAACAGGTTAACTTGCAGGGGGCTTTGCAAATGCTTTTTCACATGCATGGCACTTCTTCCATGGCTCTTGAATTGTTTCTTTTCTCTTTGCATTCTGATAAATCTCAGTTCATTGTGAGAAATAATTACCTCTGGGAGATTTGCCTGCCCTTCTCCCATCCAGGTAAAAACAGCATAGTTAATCCTGGCAGTTATATTTTGTCAATCTCTCTCGATTCACAGTTTCATCATGGCAGTCAGAAAGAACTTCCATTCTGAAGAAACTTGTTTCATGCTTAGTTGGTTGATTTAATCTTCATCTAGATCACCTTTTTATTCTTCTTAATGAACTTCCGTGGTTTGGGGCATACTCGTGATATTTTGTTGTTATTGTTGTTGTTACTTGTTCCCTCCATATGGTTAAGGTGTGGTTGTCAGATGTTGACTCCCATAGTGGTATTACAGGAGTTATTAAGAAATTATTTTAGGCAGATAGGAAAAGGAGTCCTTGGGAAGTTTTGTTTCTTTTTAAAGCAGCTCCAGAAATGTTTCTTATCTAGAAGGAAAGCCCTGGCTCTTAGAGCCAGGCTGGCAACCTTCAATATGCAAATGCTGGCCATTAGAAACTGCGGCCACCCAAACATGGCAATTCCGCCCTCTTCTCCTTGCCCTTGATCCCACACGCACCTGGCAACATGGCCACCTCCACATATCCCTAAGTGTGTAGAACATCATGGCGCCTTGTATTTGCATATTAAAAGGCTAGGGTGGGAGGGCCAGTTTTTCCTGGGCTAGGTGAGTTACATGCCTGGTCAAACCAATCCCCTGAGCCCTATGCAAATCAGACACCACCTCTTCCACCCGCATATAAGCAGCCACGTTTCTGTCGCACTCGGGGTTTCCTCTCTTGGCTTTGGAGTCCCGCTCCCTCTGTCTCTGTACAGGGGAGCTTCTTCCTTCTTTCTTCTCCCTTCTTTCTTGCCTATTAAACTCTCCACTCTTTAAAAGCACTCCACGTGTGTCTGTGTTGTTTTATCCAATTTGGGGTGATATAAGAGCCCTGGTGTCTGATGAGAGCACTCATCAGAGCTTTATCAGTGGCCGGTTTCTCTGTTTCAAGAGAAATCAACATCTGACATCCGCGGCCTAGTTGTGCTAACTCAGACTGGGGGCTGGGAGGTTTCACAGTGACTCCATAGCCAATTAAGTACTTACAAATTCACGGTTTATTGGCAGACTTTCACATACCAGCAATCATGGAAATATACTCAATACACACAGGTGGTAAAGAGAGGGGGGAAAGGAAGCACAGGGCGTAACTGAGGAGATCAGCAGGCTGACAGACCAATGGGAAAGTCTGGGTTTTCACCAAATAGGAGATTTTCACCCTAACCGGGAGAGGGGTCACTGGTCTTCTCCCAGCAGAGCTTGCAGCAGATAGAAGGCCTCAGAGTTCTTGGGAGGAGTTCCTGAGGTGTCTGGTCATGGTCAGTTTCTTTGCTGTTATTTATGGCCCTTTTCAGGAATGTCTAAAGCCATTATCTTCGGCTGCCTTTTGGCTTTACTTTCTTGTCAGGTCTCCAGGGTGTCTGGCCACAGCAGGTGTCTGTCATCTTATCACCATACATGTGCTTATCACTCTGAGGGGTCAGCAATTTCACTGGAGGCTGAGTCACTTGTCATAAGTGACTCCATTTTGAGACATTTAAGATCACAAAGCATCATTATATATCAATGACACTTTCCAAGATTATGGATGTGAGACTACGCACTCTTTGACATGAGGGCTACTTATTTTTTTTATATTTCAAAAACATACATTTTGTTCTTTTGTTGGAGTGGGAGAGGAAAGTTTACAAACACTGCTTCTAAGCAGCCACGTTTTTCTAGTATAATAGTTCTGGGATTTGCTCAAATTAAGGGCACCCAAAGGACTTTTACTTACTTTGATTATTTTTAATTAAACACTAATTCACTTAGAGGAAATACTTAATGAATATATGTTAAATAATTGAGTGGCGAAGAAACAGTTTCATGGAGGAAAAAACTACGGTGAAAATCAAGGACACAGCGACTAAGCTAAAGTAAAGCTGCCAAAGAAATTCACTGTCCATGAAATGCTGATGACAAAGAACAACAATGAAGAAAGAAAAATGACGATGAGGAAACCTTGCTGGCCTCAAAGATAATATTCAAATTAATATCTCAATTATTCCAACACTTTGTGAAATTGGGAAAGTCTTAACATCTCTAAGCCTCAGTTTTCTTATCTTTAAAGTGGAGATAATAAAAATGCCTACATCATAGCCTCGTCTTTAGGGTCAAATGAGATAAAATATACAGTTCAACATAGTTTGTGACACATCCAATAGATGTCAGCTAATGCAAATTAATGAAAAGTAAATGAAAGTATTGTCATTTCGGTTATGTCTTTGAAAAAAATCAAAGGAAATAGACAACCATTGCAAATTATGACATCCCTGTTCTTTTATCCTTAAGTATGTGTTCAAGGTCTCACGAGTATATAATATTATTGTGTCAACCAGACTTTGTGTCTTAACCATCTTTTCCCTACAATCTGCCTAGCAAAGGATCTGGTGCTTACATACAAAAAACGCTCCTCGATTGCATCTATTGGATCAACAAATACATGGATTTAGGATCACCAGGCACAAAAAAACAAGGCACTAACCCCAGGACTTGATGAATAAAAACTGATTTGATGCCTACATTTTTGCATTGATTGTGAAACCAGGGAGAAATAACTATTCTCCTAGATTCTGAGTCAGGAGAGATTCAGGGCACTTGAAATAGCTTAACAATTTACATGGAAACTGGACCCACAATGTCAGACCTCCCTCAGGGCATTTCGACTGTGGACAACCAACATGCAGAAGTTTACAAACAATCCCCATAAAATGAGGAGTCCTAATACAAGGTCCAGTGGGGGGTGGGGGAAATGGGGTACACAGAGCAGACATTAACATTCTTCAAAACTGAAACAAGGGAAGTGGGTGGAGTATTAACAAAATCAGCACAACCAATTACAGAAGCCCAGAAGTACCAGAGTAAAAACAAATATTAATATTATCAACAACAGAAATAATGATAACAAGCATTCACATAGCATTTACTGTGTACCAGATCTTATTATAAACAGCTAATAGCTATTTCTTTATTTAAATCTGTTTCTATATCTCTATCTATTCATTTAATCCTTTCGAAAAAAATTATTTATAGATGAGGACAACTAAGGCATAGAGAAGAATCAAGTGCCCAAGTCACACACCCAATGGCCAAGTAAACTTGGGATCATGTTAACTTCTTCCAGGAGCCAAGTTACGATTAGAGCCTCCTACTGTCACACTTAGATTTACCCTGAGGATCAGAAAAACCACTGAGATGTTTGACCAAGAAAGTCAGATGATGAAAAATCTGGCAGTGGTGTTTGGGATGGACTGAGGAATAAAGAGATTTGGGAAAGGAAGGACTACGATGGTGCAATATCACAAAGGGATGAGGGTAGATTAGGACAAGCCCCTTCCCCAGGCTAGGACTCAATTTTCTCTTCTGTGAAGTCGGTGCATTGGACTACATGTTCCCTGAGGACCCATTAACTGTTAATTATTTTGTAATTTAATGAGAGTAAAAGAAAGCACTATAATAGAAAAATATCAGTTTTTGCTAGAAAATTATGTATTTGTAAATTATTTCTATATATACACATCCATATATATAAGTATACATATATGTATATACGTTTGTATATAAGTGTGTGTTTATGCTTTGTATATATAATTTCTAGTCCCTCATGAAGTACATTTTAGTAACCTAAGAGAGCTTAGTTTGCAGAAAGATTTGGTATGCATGGGATGTGAGGTTATAGAGAAAATAAATGACTCAGGCCAGAATTAAATAAGTTGACTCAAAAAAAAAAAAGGGAGAGAGATGAGGAGGCATCCTGAGCCAGGATGGTGGACGGCAGCCCTCGAGTAGCAGGAAGGCTGTGGAGGGCAAGGGTCCAGGCCCAGAAGACTGGCAGCTGGTGGTCCAATATGAACTGAAGAAAAGAAAGAAAATTGTCTAATGAGGACTTTAATTATGCTGTTTGTTGGGAGCTATGCTATGTCTCCTCCATCTTCCCAGGAGTGATTTTTTAAAATATGTGGTATAATGTACTGGTTAGGGAGTAGGGACCCTTGAGCTCGAATACCTAGGTGGATTCCTCCTCTTTCTATTATTAGCTGTGTGACCTGGGGTTCCTCAGCAATTCAATGTTAAGGAATATTTCCACCCTCCATCCACTAGCACACACTTCTCTAATGCCTGGCTTTCATATCCCATTTCGAATCCATCAAGTTCTGCAGGTCTTAGCTTTTTTATGTATGTGTGACAGAGTCTCACTCTGTTGCCCAGGCTGGAGCGTACTGGCTCGATCTTGGCTCACTACAACCTCCACCTCCTCGGTTCAAGCAATCCTCCTGCTTCAGCCTCCCTAGTAGCTGGGATTACAGGCATGCGCCACCATGCCCGGCTAATTTTTGTACTTTTAGTAGAGATGGGGTTTCGCCATGTTGGCCAGGCTGGTCTCAAACTCCTGACCTCAGGTTATCCACCCGCCTCGGCATCCCAAACTGCTGGGATTACAGGTGTGAGCCACCGCGCCCGGCCCTGGTCTTAGCTTCTGAATATCTCTCAGGTATATTCCTTTCTCACCTTCTCCACTAGCACTACCTTACCCAAGCCAGTTAGCTGCTGTATAAACTTGGGAAAGTCATACTCTTTGTGTCTTAGTGTCTTCATATATAAAGTAAGCATACTACCTACTATCTTTGATCATTTGTATTGATATAAAGGAATAGCTGAGGTTTGGGGTAGTTTGTAAATAAAAAAGGTTTACTTGGCTCATGGTTCTGCAGGCTGTATGGGAAACATGGTGCCAGGATCTGCTTGTAGGGTACACTTCAGGATGCCTCTATTCATGGGGGAAAGTGAAGTGGAGCCAGCATCGCACAGCAAGAGGAAGGAAGAGAGAGGAGGGAGATGGCAAGCTCTTTTTAACAATCAGTTCTTGCAAAAACTAATAGAATGAGAACTCACCCATTATCACAAGGATGGCACCAAGCCATTCATGAGGGATCCGCCCCATGATCCAAACATCCCCCGTTAGACCACACCTCAAACATTGGGGGGTCAAATTTCAACATGAGATTTGGAGAGGACAAAGATCCAAATTACATCACCTAACTCAAAGAACTTTGTGAAGATTTAATACATTTCTGCTTGGATTAGTCAGAGTTCTCCAGAGAAACAGAATCAATAGAGAGATACGTATAAGAATAAATTTATTATAGAATTGGCTCACATGGTATGAAGACCTAGAAGCCCCATAATATGTCATCTGCAACTGGAGAACCAGGAGAGCCAGTGGTGTGATTCAGTCTGAGTTTGAACGCCCAAGAACCAGAAGTACGAATATCCAAGGCCAGGAGAGGATGAACATCCCAGCTCAAGAAGAGAGAGTGAATTTTCCCTTCCCTAGCCTTTTTGTTCTATAGGGCCCTTGATAGATTGGAAGATGCCTCCCCATATTAGTAAGGATAGGCCTTCTTGACTCAGTCTACCAATTCAAATGCTCATCTCTTTCAAAAACACCCTCACAGACACACCCAAATATAATATTTTACCAGATATCTGGGCATCCCTTAGCCCAGTCAAGCTAGCATATGAAATTAGCCATCACGATGCTAAAAAGAATTTAGAACAGTCTCTAATGCAGAGTAAGAGATAAAAATATATTAGCCCAAATAAGCTTTCTAAGGTTCCACTGTCTCCACTTTTTTCCTGCTTGAATCCATTTTCTGCACTGAAGCCAGGATGCTCTTTTCCCGTGTCAGTTTTGACTCAGTGTCTGCCTTACTTAATTTTTTTTCTGGCATTCTCCTTGTGCTTAGGGAATGAAAATCTTTGCCCAGTGTGGCTCCACCTCTTTCCAAGTTCACCTCCCACTGTGCTACACCCTTGCTCTTGATCTATTACCCCCTCCGATCTCCTGCCAGGTCCTGGGATGCCCCACGTTTCTTCCTGCCACATGCTTTGTTTTTGTGGCCCCACTGCCTGGAATGATTTCCCATCTCCTCTCCTCCTGTCCCATCCTTTGGATCTTCCTCACTTCTTGGGGAGGTCCACTCTGATGCTTGCCCACCTGCCTCAAATCGAAGTCAGTTTCTCTTGTGCATACACTCTCTTAGGATCACATTCTGCACTTACCTCATTCACTCAAACTTTTTTTTAAAAAAACCAGTCTTTCCAATGAGACTGAAACGATAACACAGGGGGAACCCTCAGAACTGTATGTTCAGTATGAGTTTTCTCATAACCCAAATGAAATGCTTCCTAAAGTTCCATTTCCTCCCCTTGCTTCTCAAACTTCATGTTTACCTTTCTCAGAAAAAAATAAATTTGTACTCAAATCTCCACTGTGAGCCTTTATATCAAGCTTTCTAGATACACCACCCCATATCCACCCAGACTGGTCATATGCCAAAAGTCATGGCCTGTTCCCCAGCAGCACTTGTCTTCAAATCTAAGTTATTCAAGCTACAAAAGGCTCCAGGGGATGGAAGCAAACATTTCAAAGCCTTGACACTTCCAGTCCTGCAGAATAGTCTGTTCTTATGCGTATGCATATGGAGGAGGGGATGGGCAAGGGTGAAGGGCACTTCAGAAGGAGCAGCTGAAACTTCGGGAGGCTGAGGCATGTGAACCACCTGAGGTCAGGAGTTCAAGACCAGCCTGGCGAAAATGGCGAAACCACATCTCTACCAAAAATACAAAAATTAGCCAGGCGTGGTGGCACGTGCCCATAGTCCCAGCTACTCAGGAGGCTGAGGCAGGAGAATAGCTTGGACCCAGGAGGCGGAGGTTGCAGTGAGCCAAGATTCGGCTACTGCACTCCAGCCTGGGTGACAGAGCGAGGCTCAGTCTCAATAATAATAAAAATAATAATAATATAATAATAATAATCAAGAAGGAGCAGCTGGAGATAGAGGAAGCATCTCTAGCCCTTTCATTTCCAAGATGACTCATAGACTTTCTTTTCATCCTCTAATTATCTAGAAAGTAACTTTTTTTTTTTTTTTTGAGATGGAGTCTCGCTCTGCCCCCCAGGCTGGAGTGCAGTGGCGCGATCTTGGCTCACTGCAAGCTCCGCCTCCCAGGTTCACGCCATTCTCCTGCCTCAGCCTCCCAGGTAGCTGGGACTACAGGTGCCCGCCATCACGCCTGACTAATTTTCTGTATTTTTAGTAGAGACGGGGTTTCACCGTGTTAGCCAGGATGGTCTCGATCTCCTGACCTCGTGATCCGCCTGCCTCGGCCTCCCAAAGTGCTGGGATTACAAACATGAGCCACCGAGCCCGGCCTCCAGAAAGTAACTATTTAATGACATACGTTACCACCACTACTACCATCACAAACTAGCACCAGCTCCCAAGAACAAGCATTAACTCTCAGATATATTACAGTCGAAACCAGAAATCACAAACTGGAAGTCCCTTGGCCAAATCCAACACACAGTTTGCATGAAAAAGTTATAAAATTGCACGTGAAAATCTAGATTTCCAGATGCCTCAGAAAAAAATGAAAAATGTTGATTGTCCTGGAGCTAAGCAGTGGCAGCCCCTTTGTGTAAGCCAGGCTCTCTGCAGCATGCCATGGTCTCAGCCACTCCTTTTCATCTGAAAACAGCCTGCAATGCGCGTTGACTTTACCTACCTGTCCTCTCCAAGTGGCTGAGTTTTTCAGCCTTACTCTTACTCCAAAGGTGGAGGAGAGCTATTTTCCCATCTCCTTCTAAGTTTGCAAGGCTATACCACTCACAATAGAGTTAGTACTTTCCACTGTTGCACAGAATTGATACGGTCCTTTGCTTAACCTTTTTCTCATTCCCTTTTATATTGTATTCCTGGAGACTGGCAAGGAATAGACAATGGTCCCTTGCTGAGTCTCATATCTCTTAATAGCAAACTCTTAGCTTCAAAAATGTGGTTTGAGTTGTAAAATGACTACTTATAAGGTCCAAGCTACATTCTAAAATTAGGCTCATCCTTCTCCACAGATGATTCTGGTTGCACAACAGAATATAGATTGGTGGGGAATGACTGGAGGCTGGTTAAGGGAGAAGTTAGGAGGCTGCTGTCATGAAGACAAGCAAGGGGTTGAGGGGCTGAGCCCCAGAGGTGCCCACAGGAAGAAGAGAAGGGGATATATACTATGGGTTTGCTATCAAGATGACAGCAGTACTGTCCACTCTCTGACAACAACACACCAAGTGACTGTCATCACATCCTGTATTTACAATATTTTTTCCCCAGCAGATTTTAATAATTATTTTTTCTCTTTTCTTGGACCTAAACACATGTTTTTAAAATCTGTGTGTCTATAATATAATGAAAACATTTACAGGCTCCATTTAGACTTGAATGAAAACTATGACTTTGGCCTCTAACCAACTAGCTAAATAACCATAGCAATCAAAATCCAATTTAGGGGCAAGACAGTGACTATAAGTTGTAGTTAAATTAAACACAGAATCTGGCTCTTATGAAAGAGAGAGGGAGAAAAAAAAAAGTTCTACTAAACAGCCTGACAGTATTTTTTATCCTAGTCTTGTTCTTCCTAGCAGAACAGAGCTAATGTACACGTAAGTCCACTTTCAAAATTTTACAATGAATGAACACTATTCTCTACTCCAACCAAAAGCAGGCTTGGGGAGGAAATAGTGGGCATTCAATCAATATTTGTTGAAAGAAGTAGAGAAAAGAAGAAAGGCAGAGAAAGAACTAAGAAACATAGGAGGCCTCCAGCTATAAGTTCTTCTTCCTGGAGAAATGAGTGTCTTGAAAACTAGTCTTTGTTAAGAAACAAAAAAGATTACAAACTGCCAAAAGTTCCTCTGACATTTTAAAGGCAGAGTTTGGAGATTCAAATATCAAGTTTTGCTATAATTCATGAGTAGATAAAACTCAATACTCTGTGAGAGAAGTACCCGCTCTAAGGAGGAAGTGAAGAAAGGGTGTACAGCTGCAGGTGGAAGGAGTACAGGGAAGGAGAGGAACAAAAAGTCAGACATATGAGTCACGACCATCCTCTTGAGTTTAAAATGATCATCAAAGAATTAATAGGGGAAAAAAAGGTGAATTTTGAGGGGAATTCCAGAGCAGGGCAGTTTGTTCCTCACTTCTCTGGCCACATACTAGGACCATTTTAAGCCTCATTTAAAATGCTTCATACTTAACTGGGTGCCAGAGCAATGTGGAGCCCAGGAGCTGAGGTGGGCATCTATGCAAGGGGCTTAGAGGTAGACTTTGGGTCTTCCATACTTGATATTTGGTGTGGAGGAGATTTAGAGTGTCTTAGAAGCTCTTGTGAATGAGTGGGTATAAAGAGGCTGGAAATACCAGTGGATTATTAACAGAGGGGCCAGAACAGAATACAAAACCTTCAAGAGCAAAGTTGAGGAGCAAGATATCAATAGTCAATGTGAGCATGCTGTTGCAAAAGGCCAGATGGGCTTGGACTGTGTGAGTAGACATGGATGTGAGTGCCTAGGGATTAGACCAGATCAGTCAAGCCAGGGAAGAGACCACCGTGGGTTCAGAGATGATTATAGACTCAAGGCCCCCTGTCTCACTGCCATGAGGACCCATTAACTTCCCATTATTCCCATATGTTAAGTTGACCAGAAGAGAGAAGTGAAGATAGTTGTAAGAAGATGAAGAGGAAAACGTTGGAAGACATCGCTTTCCCCAAAGAGCTCACTTTTAACTGAAAAGGGCTGCCTAAATCCTCCCAACATAAGCAGTGGCAATAAAAACTCAAAAACAGGTATAGATACGCATATACAGAATGATTTGAAACATGGAAAATATAGATTGTAAATGTCCGACTTTGCTAAAAAAATGAGATGATGATTAAAGGTAGATTATTTCAGAAACAGGAAAAAAAATAAGAAAGCACTGTTTTCTTCCATCATCAACAGATGACAGGAAGCAAAATGCAAAAAAAAAAAGCTTGAGACAGGAAGAAACGTTGGTTTTCATCTTAATGACATAAACTTGCCTCATTTATCCTCAGCACAATCAATATATTGTAGGATGAGAATAGTATGAGAATACCAAATTAAGATGAGGAAACAGAAGCTCTTGACCAGGAACTTAAAGCTAAGGGATAAGTCTGCATAGCACCCCACATACCAATAGGAAACAGATGGGACCATCAGCGGGATTAAGAGATGGAGCGGTGGCTCACGCCTGTAATCCCAGCACTTTGGGAGGCTGAGGCAGGTGGATCACAAGGTCAGGAGATCGAGACCATCCTGGCTAACATGGTGAAACCCCGTCTCTACTAAAAAAAATACAAAAAATTAGCTGGGCATGGTGGCGGACGCCTGTAGTCTCAGCTACTTGGGAGGCTGAGGCAGGAGAATGGCGTGAATCCGGGAGGTGGAGCTTGCAGTGAGCTGAGATCGCGCCACTGCACTCCAGCCTGGGCGACAGAGCGAGACTCCGTCTCAAAAAAAAAAAAAAAATGGAGATGGAGAAGGTGAGTCACCTGGAGACCAGCAACAGTGAGAAGCCGTTAACATCTCTTGACCAAAAGGGACAATGGGAGGGAATTGTGTGGGAGAGGATGAAGAAGGTGGAGGTATGGAAGAGGCACCACCTGTAAGGTGACCTGTCTCTTCCCCTCTTTCCCTCCTGTCTCTTGCTTATGGCTCCCATCGGTCAAATCCAGTGGAAAGTCAGAGGTGAGGGGAGCCCAAGCGATGCAATCCATCGGAATCAGTCTTCCAGGGAGCAGAAAGAAAGAGAATGGATCCACGGGGTAAATGGATCCACTGGGTAAATGGAGAAAAGCCAGCACAGTCTGATACACAGAAGGACACCAAGATGCCTCGTGAAACACAGGAGATTTAGAATGGGGGATGCCTTGTGCAGAGTCTCTGTATTTCTGTGTGATTTTCTAAAACCAGAAAAGAAAACTTGGGTGGCCAATCAAGTACCTGAAAAGAATGTGTCTGTGTTTTTTAAATTTTTCAAAGAAATTAAGGAATTTCCATCATCCTCCCCAAGGCTGTGATGTCAGACTGTTTTAGTCTCAGCTAAGCTACTTCAAACATTGTCACGTATTTCTATAAACTTGAGCTATGGGAGTTCTACTTTCACAGTTTCAATATACAACGTGGAGGCAAAGACTGTATCTATATGTCACGGATGTTCTGGTCACAAGACACACCACCGTGCAGCTGAAAGGCAAGCCAACAGGCCCAGCCAGACCAAGCTGACCTCATTTTGCAAGGCTGGCTTTGGGGGATTTTATTTTAAAACCTGAATATTTATACAGTTTGCATTCTTTAGGAGGTGATAGAGTCTATTAACCTTCAAGAGCTCTCATTTGCTTTATCTTTTTGCTAAGAGAAGACAGCCTGCCTGGCCGGGAGGACCTAGCTGACTTGGCTTAGTTTAGCCATACCTGTTGTTATTAAACACAGAGCAGAATTATTTTAAGTTCAATTTTTACATTAAACATAATAATTTTGCTATGTTTAGATTCCTGAGAGTTCTTTGGACACTATGATTTATTTCGTCGTTCTGATGCCGCTCTGCCCCGACTTTTGAATTCCTTGTTCTATGCTGAGGGAGTTAAAGGGAAGGGGTGAGTAAGGGCCAGCTGCAGCAGAGGATAGGATAAGAAGAGGATGTCCCCAAGTCCCCTGGTCCCCCGTGGAAGGGATGAGAGGAAGAGGCCTAATTACTTTGACTAGAATCAGGACAGTACAGTTGAGAGAAGTAAGAGGTTATCCTTCCTTCCATTCTCTTTCCATAGATAATTCATTTGAAATCTAGTAACTTTGGCAGAATTATTTTCACAGCCTTTTTGGCAGTTTCTAGGCCTACAGCATAGGTGCTGGAGTTATTCTGACCTAGAGTGGACATTCAGGTCTTACCTGCTGCATGACCCTAGGCAGGTTACTCATCTTCTCTGATGGTCACGCACCTCTTGCCGCCCAAAGATGATGCGTGCTGCACAGACTGGTGCTGAGCCGTGCACTGTGCATCACTGGCCATGCCGAAGGGAAGCATGTTAACTGAAAGCTGTCAGGCATGGTGGTGAGTACCTATACTCCCAGCTACTTGGAGGCTGATGCTAGATGATCACTTGAGCCCAGGAGTTCAAAGCTGCAGTGAGCTATGATCCCACCACTGTACTCCAGCCTGGGTGACAGAGGGATCCACAGTCTATTAAAAAAAAAAAAAAAAAAAAAACTGGGCTGGGCGCGGTGGCTCACACCTGTAATCCCAGCACTTTCGAAGTCCGAGGTGGGCAGATCTCAAGGTCCGAAGTTCGAGACCAACAACCAACATGGCGAAACCCTGTCTCTACTAAAAATACGAAAATTAGCTGGGCGTGGTGGCACGCACCTGTAATTCATTAGTCAGGAGGCTGAGGCAGGAGAATCGCTTGAACCCGGGAGGTGGAGGTTGCAGTGAGCTGAGATCATGCCCCTGCACTCCAGCCTGGGTGAAAGACTGAGAGACTCCATCTCAAAAAAACAAACAAAACAAACAAAAAAACCCTGAAACCTTTTTAGCAGCTTGACATTGCTGCAACACCCAAGCACATGATCCTTGAACCTGTCTCACTGAACAGGATATGGACCAAAATACAGGTGTGTGACAATATGGGGAAGGAAAAAGCAAAAACATAAAACAACACCAACAAAGCCCACCTGGTATTTCTCTAGAGAAAGTTCCAGAAGCGCTGGTATGGATGATGTCATCTACCTCTCTCAGAGAACGTACGTGAATCTTCCCCTCATCCCTTCTACGGGGGACCAGGGGGCTTGGGGACATCTTCTTCCCATCCCCCCCATTATACAGCAGGGAGTGGCATATTGTAAGTGCTCAGGAAAGGTTGGTCCCTCCATTCCTCTGTTTCCAAGAAGACTCAGAATCCTGCAGTCAATACACGAGAACCAAATTCTTATCTCGCTCCAACAGAAAATATGAGGATGAGCCCTACCAACATGCTGCATTTGGAGTCTCTGGGAGGAAAGATGTGCCTGTGACGCTTGTCACCAAATTGATTGTGAACCCAGCAGGGTCCAAGTAAGAAGCCACTCTTCTGTCACCCTAGGAGGGGCCCCATCCCATGGGATCCATAGACAATATTTGCTCCAAATCAAGCTTTCATTAATATAGCCATCCTTCGTATCTATGGAGGATTGGTTCCAGGACCTCCTGAAGATACCAAAATCCACAGATGCTCAGGTCCCTTATATAAAATGGTGTAGTATTTGCATATAACCTAGGCACATCTTCCAGTATACTTTAAATCATCTCTAGATTATTTATAACATCTAATACAATATAAATGCTGCATAAGTAGTTGTTATACTGTATGTATTGTGTTTATTTGTATTTGGGTTATTTTTTATTGTTGCATTATTTTTTAAATATTTTCGAGGGATTGGTTGAATTGGCAGATGAAGAAGCTACAGATCCAGAGGGCCAACTGCTTAATGTGGTCATTTCCAAGGAGCTGAGAATTTTTCCCCACTGAATCCTGGATTTTCACTACAGGCAATTTGATCAATTGCATTGAACTACCTCATTTAGGCATCATTTTTTAAAAAAAACCTTTGAGTAGCAAAGACGAAACAAGGGTTCCCTGTAGGGGACAGTGAAGGCCAACTTCCTCACTTTTCATCACAACTATGCCTTTGGTATATTTCTTTTTAAAAAAAACATTTTATGTTTTGGAGCAGTCTTAGTTTCACAGCACCATTGAGAGGAAGATGCAGAGATTTCCCATATATGCCCTGCTCCAAACATACACAGCCTCCCCGATTATGAACATTCTCCCACAGTGCTACACTTGTTATGACTGATGAACGCACATTGACACATCATTATTGCCCAAAGTCCATAGTTAACATTAGGGCTCACTCTTAGTGCTGTTCATCTTATGGGTTTGGACAAGGGTATAACCACATGAACCCACCATGATAGTATCATACACAGAGCTTTCATGTATTCTTACTTTGGACCCTGACATATACCTCAATTATGAGATGTCAAAGGTGCAGGCAGATTGCTGATCCAAAGCGGCATAAAGTATTCTTTGGACCATGTCTAATCTTGTGGAAAAAAAGAAAACTTTCCAATCCTATGACAAGTTTGCTAATGGAAGAGAAGCTTGTCTTGAAACTGCCTGGCTCACCGGCTCCATCAGTGTCGTCTTGTACATCTTGCACGGCACATGAAGAAGACTGAAGGAACTTGGACATTTTGGAAAGCTGGAAAGTTCAGCAAAGCCCTGACCAATATATTTGCTAAACCTGCTTTCCAATGACTGCTTGTGTACACCACTTCAGAGAGAAATAATGAGCATGAAATTCAATTATACAGGCACCCGCTTAACCATCTCAACCAGAATTGTGTCCCTAATCTTGTATTTTGAAGATAAAGTGAAAATCTAAAGCTACTGTCCTTATGACAGCATTTTATTCTCTTTGTAACTCAGCCAAGAGAATTCCCTTCAACCTAAGGCTCTAAACTTCAAAGTCAGCTCTCTTCTTAGCTGCTGTCCTGCTTTTGAACCTGAATTTATGTTGTCTGTATGCTGAGAGGAGCAGACCAGACCTTAACCCAACAACGGGACCTCAGGAGCATGGCCCTAGGGAAATGCTGGGGTGAGTTTTGCAGAGACAGTGGGCACCTCCTGTTCTGCTTGAGCAGCCACTATGCCTGGCAGGAGAGTGGCAGTTGTCCCTATGATATTATCCTTATGAGTTTTAGAAGGCCCTGGTTCAGACATGGTGTGCCCTAGACTTAACTTGAATCTGATGTTCTAGTGCATCCTGAAAAGGAGCTTCTCTGAGGATTCTATTTGGCACTCCTTTGCAACCTTCTTGTTCCACCTTTGTATGTATCATTCTACGCACTTGCGCACCACCCACAGGACTCTGATCTCACATCACCTGCCCTGCTTGTGGGACCATGTCTCATTCACCTATATGCATGAGTCAGCGCCAAGTGCAACGCCTGGCCCCTGGACATTGCCATTAAATGTTTGCTGAATGGATGTCTGCACAGCAAAGCTTTCAGATACAGTGCCTGTGCCCTCAGGAATCAGGTTATGATGCTTGCAAACACAATACCTAGGGAAACGGCTCTTTCCAAAGCTTTCTTGCTATACTTTTCTTACTATCTCTCATCCCATGAAAACCCAGAGAGTATACCTAACAGATATCCGGAACCATCCATATACCTAAAACACAAATCTGCACTCCTAGAATCATTTAACATCATTTTAAAGAAAAGATAACATTGAAAATACAAGCATTACTGGTTTTCACTTGCAGAGTCTGTTTTTCCAAATGTGAAGATTTAGAATGGATGATGAGTAGAGTTTGTAGCGTTTCTACTGAATGGGAGATAAAGGTGGGCTGAAATGAGTGAAGGAAGAAGTTCAGCTTTTAGGTCAGACTTCAAGAAGAACTTCCTGATGGTCTAAGTTCTGATACGCTAAATAAGACCATTAAAGAGCTCTTTCTAAAGAAGCTTATGAGTTTGCACTAAAAAAAAAGTTTAATCTAAATGTGGTCCTTCCAAAGCTAAAGGATGGGTTGCCTTCCCTCCTCACTCAAAATGTTCATTTGTCAAAATCCTTCCCATCCTTCAAGACCCACCTCAGATGCCCACAAAATATTATTTTCACCCTCTCTATGGTATTTATGATTCATCAACACATACATATTGAATACCTACTATGTCCAGATACTCTCCTAGTTTTGGGGTACACAGAAATGATCTTGAGAGATTAGGTCCCTACTGTCATGGAGTCCATAGTACCAAGGACAGGGGACATCTCAATGATAAACAAGGAAACAAATACACAAAATACCTTTAACTAGTTTTGGATGTATTGGGAAAATAAAACAGGGTTAGGTAATTGAGAGCAACTGGGGCCTAGAGGGAAGTTTCCATGGGATGTGACAGAGCCCTCTGTGAAGAAGTGACCACCAGCCAAGGGCTAAGAAAGCCAGCCATACTTAGAAGAGCACAAGGTCATTCCAGGATGGAAGAACAGCAGGTGAACTTAGCATGTTTGAGAAACACACACGAGGCAACTTGAGCGGTGCTCTCTGAGCTAACGTGACAGAGGGGAGAAGCAGGCTGCAGCCAGCTGACCTCTGCAGGGTAGTTTTTGGTCCTTTCTTCCTGGCTGTTGTGTAAGCACCTTGAAGGTCCATGGCCTCCCACAGAGTCTTTTTGTGGACTAGATGCATGTGATCTCCCAAAATTAATATGTTGAAGCTTTAACCCCCAATGTGATGGTATTTGGAAATGAGGCCTTTGGGAGGTAAATGGGGCCTTGAGGCTAAGTGAGGTCAGGAGGGTGGGGCCCTCATGATGAAATTAGTGCCCTTATAAGAAGAGACACCAGAGAGCTCTCTTGCTCTCTCTCTCTTTCTTCACCATACGAGGACACAGCAATAGGTGGTTGTCTACAAGCCAAGAGAAGAGTCTGCAGAATAAAACCTGCCTTGCCAAAACTTTGATCTTGGACTTCTCAGTCTCCACAATGCTGAGAAATAAATTTCTGTTGTTTGAGCCACCCAGTCTGTGGCATTATGGCATAGCAGTCCGAGCTGGCTGATACAGGTCTACTAGGGTGTCTGGCACTCCATAGAAGATATATAAATTCCCTTCAATAACTGAGTAATGGAGGCAGAGGACCATAATTCACATTCCCTCAGTCCTCAGTGGCTCATGCCACCCTGTATAAGAAAGGCCTCCAATCTCCCACTCAAACTTTAACCATGTATTTTCAGGAGATCCTGAGAGAGAGTCTCACAGCCATCCCAAAAGTGCCACGGCATGTTCTTCCACTCCAGGCTCTGTCCCTTGCCAAGTCACTTTCAAGGCTGTGCCCCACCACTGTCTCTGTAGCTACGACAGGCTGGGAGCGACAGTAACCCTCTGTTCCCAAAGCTATAAGCCACTGAGGTGCCAACATGAGGCTGTGCTTCCTGCAGATGCCACTGAGTTAGTTACAGGCACAGAACTGGGGAAAATCACTTCTTCCATTCAGCGCTTTTCTCACTGGGAGTCCTAAGAAATCCCACTGGTGCCTTAGTGCCGAGTCTTTTAAGGAAATGGATCCTTCAGCTTCTGCCTGCAGCCCCTGATATCATCCACTAAATCCACCTCCTCATTGCATCCGTCTCAGGTAAGCACACACCTGTGGGTGCCACCAACTTGTCATTTATGTCCCCTGTGACCAAGTCCTAATGTCAAGCCACACCTTGAATCAAAGATCTAACACCCCTGAATTCTTGGACCCCACTCATGTCTAGCCATGAGCTCTTGGAGGCTTTCTAGTTGACAGAAAAGAGAATACTGAAGGCGGAGAGCAAACTGACTCTTCCCGGTAAAGAAAGGCCTGTGTTTGTGTGTGTGAGTGTGACAGTGTGTGAGTCTGTGTGCTCTCTGGGGCTAGAATCAAGATATATGTCCTCATTGTGCTGTTGCCAGTAGACATTTGACCAGCACCCCTACACGTGACATGTGTTTGTTCAAATGTCACACAATTCAGGGTCCGTGTGGGAGCGTGGCGGTGCTGTGACACTGAGCAGCTGAGGACTCCCGCACTTGGCAGCCTCCCCAGCATGCTGCACTGTGGCAGATGGCCAGAGCCCTGCACTGCAGGGTGTGTGGATCCGTGCACACAAGTACACTCCGCACACACACGAGCGAGCGCACACACATAAGAGCAGGTGAGGCACTCTGTCATCGGTGGATGCTTCATTTCTTTTATGTAATTTCTACCCCCGCGCAACTGTGCTATGTACAATCTTGTCCTGGGGTCTTGGTTTCTTTCATGTGGTTCTCTGTGCTAACGAGATTAAATCAGTTCCAATAGGTACTGGTTTAATGGAGATGATAAACTTTTATTGAACTTGAGCACATTAAAATGAAATGTAAGCAATAGGTGATTTTGGCATTTGCCTGGGGTCTCTTCCAATTTGAATAAAGCCAGTATGCCTTCTCTGGAAAATAACAGCTCCAAGCCCAGCTCACTTTATGTGCTTAATTAAAATCTATTTTTGTGGTATAAAAAGGAGCTAAACAATGTAACGTTCCTTCTCTTCAACTATGAAAACAAAGATAGACGAATACTTTCTGCAAAACGGAGCTCTACCTTTTGCACAAAGAGCAGGTAATGCGCTGCTTTTGTTACAGCAGCCTGTCTGCTAATCTGTGATCTGTTTTGTCTGTGAACGGGATTATCATGGTGGTTTATTGAATAAGAGCCAAAAACGACGTTAAGTAAACTGTTTACATGAAGCCACTGGGCTGAAAAATCCAAACTCAGACTCATTTCAGGTTTTCACCACAGTAAACTTTATTATAGTTTCAACTGGACAGTTAAAACCTTTCAGGGCCTGTGCAATTGCTGAATGTGTAAAACACGAGACCACGGCTCTCCATAGAAATTGGGGAAGTGTAAATATCAAAGTCAGCCTCTGAAGGTTGCCTTTCTCTGCAGCTCTCTGTGGGGCTTTCATTGGGGCCCGGATTTCAGCCAGGCTCCACGGCCAGGCCCCTGTCACTGTCTTTGCCAGTCCTGTAAGTCAAGAGAAGGAGGTTTGGCTGTCCAGTGTGGCAGGGGGCAGGCATGGAGCCTGTCACTAATCCCTAGCCTGATTCCTCGGGGCAGACATCTTTATGTCTCTAGGGGGCTGGCAAGAATACACCTGCCCTCTTCTGACCTCCATGGTGGCCGCCAGTTCGAAAGGGTCAAAATGAGTTTTTTATTAATGTCTACTCATGCCCTTTGTGCATCTTAAATTCTACTCTGGGGCCAGAACATTTCACAAGACGTGCTTTGATCTGTTTGAAAACAGACAAAAGACCAAAAGAATAGAAACATCAACCAAGGAAGCGCAACTTTAACACATTGTTTTGTCTCCTTGTGGACTCTGCAGAGAAAGCCAAATGGAGCGTTCCCGTCTGTGTGCAGCATGTAAACAGAAGTAACTCTAAAGATCACTTCTCCAGGACGTTTTAGTTGACAGATCAGGAAACTGGCACTCAGGAAAATGTTTCTGGACTGTTAGATTTTTTTTTTTCTGAGCTCAACTTTCCCAGAATTGTCTTTTGCAGTCCCTTGGACTACAAAAAAGCTCTGTCCTTTTGACCTCATACCAATAATCTTTTAACTCCCTTAGTCTTCATTCATTCATTCATTCATCCATTCATTCATTCAAGGTCCATCTAGGTGCCAGACACCGTGTTAGATGTGGGCAATGCAAAATAAGACAGGGCATCCGACCTCAAGGGCTCCCAGGCAAGTTGAGCGACAGGTGGATAAACAGGTAATTATAAAACTGAAAAACACATGGTTAAATAAAGGAATTGAGTCTCCTGGGAAGACAGGTGCCTCTTCTCCAACTCCTTCTCAGCTCTTCCTGCTCTCCTGACATCTAGATGCTGAAGGTCCCACGGACTCAGTCTAGGCCTTCTTTTCTCCTCTGTCTACACTCTTCCCCTGGGTGATCTCCTCCAGGCCCAGAGCTTCGAATAATTCTATACTGATGACTCCGTTTTTCTGTCTCCAACTCTGACTCCTCCCTGGAGCTCTACCTTCTTATAGCCCTCTTCCTGTTTGACTAGATCCATGTGATTGATTAAAAAGACATCTCAAGCTTATATCCAAACTGTAACTCCTGATCTCCGCCTGTCCACAATGCCCACTTCCTTCCCTGGCTTTCCCCATTGGCCCAGTTGTTCTAGGAAACACCCAGGAGGTAGCTTTAACTCCCTTTCCGCCCGACCCACTCCACATCCAGTTTATCAGCCAGTTCTCTGGATTCCACCTCCAAGTGGATCTGGAGCCACCCTCTACCTCCATGGCCCTTGAAAAAAAAATCCCTCTTCAATTCCTAGCACTTCCTGCCTGCATTCCTACAATAGCAGACCTGTCCTCCACTTCCCATCTGCTTTCAGATGGAACAGCAGAAGAGTGATCTTCTTAACCCTTGGATGATATAACACCACTCCTTCACTTGAAATCCCCCAAAAGGATGAAACTTCCATTTTCCATAGCGTTGGAATAACAGGGACTAGACTTATGCTCTAGTATGAAATAACTAAAACACTATACAAAGAGTATAAAACAATGGTATACAAAACATTCAACCGAGATTCAAAACAAAGGAAGAGTCCTTCGACTGCCCCAGCTACTGCACCAAGAGAATTTGTTTTGTTTTTGTTTTTGTTTTTGTTTTTTTGGAGACGGAGTTTCGCTCTTGTTGCCCAGGCTGGAGTGCAATGGTGCGATCTAGACTCACCGCAACCTCCACCTCCCGGATTCAAGTGATTCTCCTGCCTCAGCCTCCCAAGTAGCTGGGATTACAGGCATGTGCCACCACACCCAGTTAATTTTGTATTTTCAGTAGAGACGGGGTTTCTCCATGTTGGTCGGGCTGGTCTCGAACTCCCGACCTCAGGTGATCCGCCCGCCTCAGCCTCCCAAAGTGCTGGGATTACAGGCTCCAGCCACCGCGCCTGGTCTGAAGAGAATTTCTAGGGAAACCAGGCAGGGCTTGGTGGCCTTGTGGAGCTGAGGAGACAATACTAGTAGTCTGGGAGGCCAACGAAGTCAGAGTTGTGGGATTCAGGGGAGAACGCTGGAGAAGAGAGAGCTGCAAGACAGCTCCTGAGACCTACACAGGGTCCCCTCAAGTCTTGTGCTGAGTGCTGTCCAATGCATATCTGTGAGGAAACAGAGGCCAGGGAAAGAACTACTTGAAAAGATTAGAGGGAACGATTCTTTTTTTTTTTTGAGGCGGAGTCTCGCTCTGTTGCCCAGGCTGGAGTGCAGTGGTGCAATCTCGGCTCACTGCAAGCTCTGCCTCCCAGGTTCATGCCATTCTCCTGCCTCAGCCTCCAGAGTAGCTGGGACTACAGGCTCCTGCCATCACGCCCTGCTAATTTTTTGTTTTTTAGTAGAGATGGGGTTTCACCGTGTTAGCCAGGATGGTCTCAATCTCGGGACCTCATGATCCGCCCGCCTCGGCCTCCCAAAGTGCTGGGATTACAGGCGTGAGCCACCAGGCCCCGCCCCTAGAGGGAACAATTCTTTAGAATTCACATGAGACTGGGAATCATTCCTCTTTCCACCAGCTGGAGTGGAAGACCTAAAGATGGGCCTCAAATCAAAGACCTTAGCTTTCTTCTTAAATAAACTAGAAAAGAACATGTTAAACTCCAAATAAAAAAAATGAAATAATAAAAATAGGGCAAAATCCAATTAGATATGAAACAGAAAACATAGTGGAGAAAATAAATGAGATCAAAGGGTGGTTATGTGAGAAGTTCAATAAATTTAATAAACCTCCAGCCAGACTTATCAACTTTTGGGGTGAAGGGGATGCAAATGAAAGATATTAGAAATGAGAGATCAGTAAAAATGAGACCTCACTAAAAATTATACAGAAAGTAAAAGGATGATAAATGCTTATTGTGAACCACCTTATGGCAATAAATTTGAGAACTTAGAAAAATAGGCAAATTCCCTGAAAAACATATAACTAATGTTTGCTTAAGAAGAGAAAGAGAACCTGAATAGATAATCCTGTATCTATTTTTTAAAGTTGAATTTGTAGTTTAAAACCTTCTAACAAAAAACCTTCCAGCCTCAGGCAGCTTCCCTAGTGAAGTCTCCCAAACATTAATAAGAAATAATACCAGTTAGAATAAACTTTTAAAGAATAGGGAAGAGAAGGAATGCTTCCCAATCCATTTTATGAGGCCAGCATTACTTTGACATCAAATCCAGGCAAAGATATTACAAGAATAAAAAACCACATACATGCAAATTTTCTAAACAAAATCTTAGCAAATTCAATTCAACAATATATAAAAAGCATAATAAATCATGATCAAGTAGGGATTATTCCAGGCATGTAAGTTTAGTTTAACATTCCAAACAATCAACTAATAGTCTTAAAAAGAAAAAAAAAAAAGCAAGATGATCATCTGGAAAGATAGAGAATAAGCACTTGATAAAATACAGCACCCATTCCTGATGAAAACACTCAGCAAACTAAGAATAGAAGAGAGCTTAGCCTGATAAAAAGAATCTATGAAAACCTACAAGCCACACACACTTACACAAGTGCATACTTTATGATTTCATTTACATAAAATTCTGGAAAATAGAAACTAATTTACAGGGACATGAAGCAAATCAGTGGTTGCCTGGAGTTGGGGTCAGGTAGGGTTTTGAGTGGGGTTTTGAGGACCATGACAAAACTTTTGGGAATGATGGATATGCTCATTACCTTGATCATGATGATAATTTCACGGGGGTATAATTTGGTATCATCTCACAGTGTGAGATGATTTGGATGTTTGTCCTCTCCAAATCGCAGGTTGAAATGTGATTCATAATGTTGGAGGTGAGGCCTCGTGGGAGGTGATCGGATCATGGAGGTGGAACCCTCATGAATGGCTTAGCACCATCTCCTGGGTGATGAGTGAGTTCTTACTCAGTTACTACATGTGAGATCTGGTTGTTTAAAGAGTCTGGGACCTCCTCCCTCTCTCTCTTGCTCCTGCTCTCACTGTGTGACATACTGGTTCCCTGTCCCCTTCCGCCATGATTGCAAGCTTCCTGAGGCCCCACCAGAAGCAGATGCCAGCACCATTCTTCATGTAAGGCATGCAGAACTGTGGGCCAAATAAACATGTTTTCTTTATACACTACCCAGCCTAAGGTATTTACTTACAGCAATGCAAGAATAGCCTAACACAATATGTCAAAACATATCAAATTGTGTATTTCAAATATGTTGTTTATTGCATGTCAATTATACCTCCATAAAGCCATTTTTTAAATCCTTCAAAAGTTTAACATTGCTTTTAGAATAAAACTCAAAGTGTTCTCATGGCTCTACATGACCAAGTGCCTACTAATTTTCAAGCTAATCGTCTACCACTCACAAATGGCCCAGAAAAACTGCTGATCAAGTGTGCAAAGCTATTTCCTGCCCCAGGTCCTTTGCACTTGCTTCTCTCACTGCATGGTGTGCTCATTCTCCAGCACCTTATTTAGTTGGCTCTGTCATATTTTCCAAGTCACAGTTCAAATACCAGGTCTTAGAGACCTTTTCTAATCCTTTATATGTTAAATAGATCCCTCCCAGATACTCTTGCCTGCTATTGCCTTATTTATCACTTTTACAGTACGTACACATTCTTTATCTTTTTAGTCCTTTGTTTGCTTGTTTATTCTTTATTTCCCCCATGAGAATGTAAGCTCCTGGAGGGCAGAAATCCACTCTGTCTCATTCATGCCTCCACCCCTAGGAACCAGCACAGTGTCTGGCATAAAGTACATTCTCAACACATACTTACTTATGAATTAGGGAATGAGAGCAATGAACTGGGAAGAAATTGAAAGAGAATTCATGGAAAAAGTGACATGGAAGCCCAGCTTGGGAAGAATTGATATTAGGAAGGCAGAGGGTGAATAGGTGGCCCTTGGCATTGACAGATGCAGGTTCATTCCAGCTTGAGCCTTATAATTACGCAATTCTGGACGAGATATTTTAAATGATCTGTTTCCCTATTTATAAAATAGGGCTGCAAGTAACTATTTTAGAGGGTTACTGTGAGAAACGAATGATGTATATGTAAAGATATGTGTTGCAGTGCCTGGAGTGTGGTAGCGACTCAACAAATGAGTTCTATTTTCTTTCCCAATTTCAGCCAGAAAAACATCAAGGGGAAAATCATGTTTACAAGAAAGGGCATGAAATATGTTATGCACTAAATGTTTGTGTCTTCTCTAAATTCATTTAGTTCCTAACTCCCAGTGCAATGGTATTTGGAGGTGGGGCTTTGGGAAGTGGTTCCATCATGTGGGTCAAACCCTCGTGAATGGAGCTAATGTCCTTGTAAAAGAGGACTGAGGGCTGAATGCGGTGGCTCATGCCTGTAATCCCAGCCCTTTGGGAGGTTGAGGTGGGTGGATCACCTGAGGTCAGGAGTTTGAGACCAGCTTAGCCAACATGGCAAAACCCCGTCTCTATTAAAAATACAGAAAAATTAGCCAGGTGTGTTGGTGGGTACCTGTAATCCCAGCTACTTGGGAAGCTGAGGAAGGAGAATTGCTTGGATCTGGGAGGTGGAGGTTTCAGTGAGCCGAGATCATGCCATTGCACTCCAGCCTGGGCAGCAGAGTGAGACTCTATCTCCAAAAAAAAAAAAAAAAGGAGGACTTAGGGAGCTCATTGTTCCCTTCCACCATGTGAGGACACAGTGAGAAGATAGTGGGTCACCTGTGAACAAGGAAACAGGTCCTCACCAGACACCAAATCACCTGCAGCCTCAATCCTGGACTCCTCAGCCTTCAGAACCGTGGGAAAGAAATGTTTGCTGTTTAAGTTACCCAGTCTGTGATACTTTTGTTATAGCAGCCAGAATAGGCTAAGACAACATATTTGGAGGATCATGAGAAAGTTGAAAAACTTAGGATTATAGCTGAGAGAAATGGAAGTCAAAACTGGAAATGCCCCCAAAGCACCAAGCCATTCTGGACTTCAATCTGTGGATCACAGGAAACCATGAAGAATGGGGTGAGGTAGGAAAGAATTAGGCTGGGGTGATCTCAATTATAAGAGTAACTCTAGTAGCTGTGTGACTAAGAAAGTAAAAGGAGGTGAAGCCTGAGGGAGATTGGAAGCAGAGAGAAGAGTCAGAATGATTTCAGTTGTCTAGATTTTAGAGTGATGAAGGGGAGAGCTATAAATTCTGACTAACATCCTAGAACCTCCCCGCCACATGTATTCTACCTTAGCCATCACCACCTACCTCTCTTAGCATTTCCCAAATAACTCTCAGCATCAAAGCTGAAACTGTGAATTAGGACAGAAAGCTTTTTACCACTGGTAGAAGACAAAATCAAAATAGCAGACCAGGAAAACATTTGAATGGCCATGAACTTTTGATGTAATTTTTCATACCCAGAGGTTACTGATGACGGCCATGGAGAACTTCCATTCTCTGATTAAGGAGTAAGAGAAAAGAGTGAAATGTTTAAAATCCCCAAGACTACCAAGACACAAAACAAGAGAGTTGGCAGCAGAGACCCAAGGAGTCAAGCCTAGTAAAGAACAAGTGGATAAACTGGTTAATAAAGGACTTAGCATCGGAACATAGAAACCATGGGGTTGAAGGTTGTGAGTCAGGCTTTCCTAGCAACCCTGTTAAACAGGGACATTCCATAACAATGGACTCAACAGAGCGCTGACTAGTAGACCTGGAGGTGGGGTTTCACTATTCAGGAGCAGAGATAGAGAAGCCCTCTTGACAAATAAATAAAAATAAGACTTTGCTGGAATTTACTCCCAATAGAACTACTGGGGAGACTGAAATTTTTAAGTTTGAGTTCACGAGACTTGCCCATCAGGGGCTGTGTACGTCTTTCAAGGTGGCATTAGTATTTCTGACCAGCCACCGCCAGGAGATCGTTGAACTTACTTGTGCAAGAGCATCAAAAGTGCAGTTTGATAAGAGCACCAATGGCCTGGAGGCTGATTTAGTAGGTCTGGAATAGAGCCTGACATCTGAATTTTAAATAAGTCCCTCAGGTTATTTTTGATGTACTGCCAGGTTTGAGGACCACTGATATAGATCATGGCTTTGTCCAAACAGAGAGATTTTACACAGGCATAGAAAACCAAGTGTTAGAGAGTCTAGCCTGATTTTTCTTTACATTTGTAAGGAGAAACATCATACTTAATGCCTGTCTTGCATATATAACTTTAAATATTTGTAGTGACATTGTTTAAATGAAGATCATTAAAAACCTAGGTATACTAAAATCATTGAAGAATTCTTCTTACTTTTCCTTAACTCTTAAAAAATGTGTTATGTGATGCTAGAGTGGAAGTTTTGATGGTGGAACTTGGAGCAGATAGAAAAGATATCCAGGAATGTTCCAGGGGGAGCATTTCCAAAGCTCTTCTCCAAAGAAATGGAAAAATATTTCCTGAGAAAGAAATGTCTTTCTGTTGAAGTTCATTGCCCACCAAGAGGGCACGTGTGGGTGGTGCTTCCTTCTAAACACAAGCCTAGTGAGAGGGGGCGAAATGGTTAACTTTTCCCAGCATGCCTTTCAATTCCAACCACCTCCTCTCCAGAAACCTCAAACTCAGGGCCAATATTCCCCTCTCCTAACCATCCCAGGGCCAGGTCCCAGACATCTGGGGATGGCCCCTACGCCCCAGAGTCCACTGAAATTATTCAAACCACCAAATCCTAAACCTGCTCACCCTACCTGGCCCATTTCCCGATGGAAACCACAAGGAAGGCACGCTCCTGCCCATATGCCCCCCTGTCCCTCTGCCTCCTGACCAGCCTCAAACCTCCTGACCGGGTTTAAGATGTGCTTCCTGTAGGTAGGCAGCACCACGGCCCAGAATCCCACAGGGAAAGGCAAAGCGGCGAGTGGCAGCAGTGGCGAGGTCAACATCTAGAAGTGACTGGGCTTCTCCCCAAAGGAAAGGGATCACCTATAGGTCTTAAATAAGAATGCTGTCCTAGAAAAAAATCATGGCACTTGCAGCAACTTGGAGGGAATTGGAGACAATTATTCTAAGTGAAGAACTCTGGAATGGAAAACCAAACATCGTATGTTCTCACTCACAAGTAGGAGCTAAGCTATGCGGATGCAAAGGCATAAGAATGACACAATGGACTTTGGGTACTTGAGGGCAAGAGTGGGAGGCGGGTGAGGCATAAAAGATTACACTTTGGGTAAAGTGTACCCTGTTCAGGTGATGGGTACACCAAAATCTCAGAAATCACCACTAAAGACCGGGCGCAGTGGCTCATGCCTGTAATCCCAGCACTTTGGGAGGTTGAGGAGGGCGGATTGCCTGAGTTCAGGAGTTCGAGACCAGCCTGGGCAACACAGTGAAACTCCGTCTCTACTAAAATACAAAAAAATTAGCCGGGTGTGGTGGCATGAAGCTGTAGTCCCAGCTACTCAGGAGGCTGAGGCAGGAGAATTGCTTGAACCCAGGAAGCGGAGGTTGCAGTGAGCTGAGATTGCGCCACTGAACTCCAGCCTGGGTGACAGAGCGAGACTCCATTTCCAAAAAAAAAAAAAATTCAAAAAATTAGCTGGGCATGGTGGCGGGCACCTGTAATCCTAGCTACTCAGGAGGCTGAGGCAGGAGAATCGCTTGAACCTGGGAGGCGGAGTTTGCAGTGAGCCGAGATCGTGCCATTACACTCCAGCCCAGGCAACAGTGCAAGACTTCATCTCAAAAAAAAAGAAAAAAAAATCAACACTAAAGAGCTTATTCATGTAACAACAACAACAACAAAGAATGCTGTCCTACAGCTATTTTAAATCCTGCACTAGAAGACTGCTTGAAAGAGTTCCACAGAGTAAATGTTGTGCAGAGAGGACAACCAGAAATCCAGGGGCTGAGGGTGTCCCCCAGAGGGACAGCCAAAAGAGAGGTCCAGGGTTTGAAGTTAGCAAGGCCCCACAGCAGCAGCATCTCTGCAGAGCCACAGATGCCCTCTTTGGGGCAAGAGCCAGCTTTTGTCCTTCTCAGGACGAGAGCAAAGCCATCTTGTGACAATATCAGTCAAGCAAGAAATCACAGTACTTCTCTCTTCCTCTCTTCCTGTGTTCTAGCCCTGGAAGGAACGAATGCTAAAGTTAGCAGGATGCTGGTAGAGATCAACCAGAAAGAAAGAAAAAGTTGACTACAACTTTCCTCCCAGGCAGCAGGTGGTCGAGTCGACTGAAGCCATTCTTAGAAAAGAGGGTGGGGGGAGGTGGGAAAGACAATGCTAAGTCAGGTTTGGAGTTTTGGTGACTACATGGAATTGGCCATTCTAATAACTGAATTCAGATTAGCATAAGAATCACAGTGCACAACCCTGGGTCTTGCCATTTTCATCCAAAGGCAAGCACGACTTTAAAGGGACGGTGAGAGTTAAAATAAAGATGCATTCCGATTTCTTCTTACAGGAGTGCATGTTCAATGCATGTGTTATGAGAGTTTGTTCTAAACTTTGTCTTCCCTAAACTCTTTCTCCCTATTCCCTTTAAGGAAAACAAACACAAAACCTTTTTTTTTTTTTTTTTTTTGAGATGGCGTCTTGCTGTGTCACCCAGGCTGGAGTACAGTGGCACGATCTTGGCTCACTGCAACCTCCGCCTGCTGGGTTCAAGCTATTCTCCTGCCTCAGCCTCCCAAGTAGCCGGGCAGGTGCGCATCACCATGCCCAGCTAATTTTTTGTATTTTTAATAGAGATGGGGTTTCACCATGCTGGCCAGGCTGGTCTCTAACTCCTGACCTTGTGATCCGCTCACCTCAACCTCCCAAAGTACTGGGATTACAGGCGTGAGCCGCCATGCCCGGCCCTGCCTTTTTTTTTTTTTTTTTTTTTTTAACTTACCATCCTCTTCATCTCACAGTGAGAAATCCCTTAGCTTGTAGGGATGACTCTGATTCTAGAGCTGCAATAAGTAAATCAGAAACAAAAACAGAAAAATGCAAAAAATGAAATAATTCAAAGAGAGAGTGGTTCCAAAGGCAAGGAAGCTGATACTTTCCAAAAATAAGAGTAGACATATTTTAAGTACCTGGGATCTGTTTCAGTTAGGTATGGTAAGACATGCAGACATGGAAAGGAAGACAATTTTATACTCACAGATCCCTAGAAACAAGAGCACTACACTCGACGTAAGACCACAAGGAGAAGTACCAGGGCTGGTCAGGAGGCAGAGGGACAGGGGGGCATGTGGGCAGGAGCCTTCCTTCCTTGTGGTTTCCATCGTGAAATGGGCGAGGTAGGGTGAGCAGGTTTAGGATTTGGTGGTTTGAATAATTTCAGTGAACTCTGGGGCATAAGGGCCATCCCCAGATGTCTGGGACCTGGCCTGGGGATGGTTAGGAGAGGGGAATATTGGCCCTGAGTTTGAGGTTTCTGGAGAGGAGGTGGTTGGAATTGAAAGGCATGCTGCAGGGAAAATTATATTCTATCTCTAGGGATTGGCAAGTCCTGGAAGGAACCATCATCATCCAGGCTCAGCAAGCCACAGATATCAAAGCACCAAAAACCAGAAAACAGACATGGTGAATACAATGGAAAACAACATGTAATAATATCAAATGCTGCAAAGAGGACCAAGGAATAAAAAATAGGTATTGTATTTTCCAGGCAAGTAGCTGACGTGAGCCCTTTTAGGAAGTAATTCGGGCAGGGTGGTCAGGGCAGAAAGGATTAAGAAGTGGGTGAATAAATAGTGTCTAAGATGAAACCACCGCCTTGTAAAGATATCTACATCCCATGTTCCTTACAGCATTATTAAAATAGCCAAGATATGAAAACAATCTAAGATTCCATTGACAGGTGAATGGATCAAGAAAATGTGGTATATATAGATATATATGCAATGGAACATTTTTCAGCCTTTAAAGAAGAGACCCTGCCATTTGCCACAACATGGATGGACCTAGAGAACATTATGCTAAGTGAAATAAGCCAGACACAGAAAGAAAGATATTGCATGATCTCACTTGTACATGGAATCTTTCAAAGAAAAAAAATGGTCAGCCGGGCGCTGTGGCTCACGCTTGTAATCTTAGCGCTTTGGGAGGCCTAGGAGGGCGGATCACCTGAGCTCAGGAGTTCAAGACCAGCCTGAGCAACACGGTGAAACCCTGTTTCTACTAAAACACAAAAAAATTACCTCGGCGTGGCAGCGTGTGCCTGTAGTCCCAGCTACTCGGGAGGCTGAGGCAGGTGAATTGCTTGAATCCGGAAGGCAGAGATTGCAGTGAGCCAAGATCGCACCACTGCACTCTAGCCTGGGCAACACAGAGAGACTCCAACTCCAAAAAAAAAAAAAAAACAGGGGCAGGGAGGAGAGGGAGAAAATGGGGAGATGAGGGTCAAAAGATAAAAGTAGTAGATATGTAGCATGAACTAGCCTAGATATGTAATGTACATCATGAGGACTACGGTTAATAACACTGTATTGTTGTTAGGGCTTTTTGTAAAATAAGTAGATTCTACTTGCTCTTACTACAAAAATAAAAGTAATTAAGTGAGATGTTAGATATGTTAATTTGCTTCACTCTAGTCACCATTTTACAATCTCTATATATCCCATAACATCATGTTGTAAACCTCAAATATACACAGTAATTTTTCCTTTTTTTTTTTTTTTTTTTTTTTTTTTTTGAGACAAGAGTTTCACTCTTGTTGCCCAGGCTGGAGTGCAATGGCGCGATCTTGGCTCACCACTACCTCCGCCTCCCAGGTTCAAGCAATTCTCCTGCCTCAGCCTCCTGAGTAGCTGGGATTACAGGCATGCGCCACCACACCCAGCTAATTTTGTATTTTTAGTAGAGACGGGGTTTCTCCATGTTGGTCAGGCTGGTCTTGAACTCCCAACCTCAGGTGATCTGCTCGTCTCGGCCTTCCAAAGTGCTGGGATTACAGGCGTGAGCCACCGCGCCCGGCCACACAGTAAATTTTTTTTTTTTTGAGTCTGTCACCCAGGCTGGAGTGCAGTGGCGTGATCTTGGCTCACTGCAACCTCCACCTCCCGTGTTCGAGCAATCCTCTGCCTCAGCCTCCCAAGTAGCTAGGATTACAGGCACCCGCCAAAACACCTGGCTAATTTTTTTGTATTTTTGGTAGAGATGGGGTTTTCACCATCTTGGCCAGGCTGGTCTTGAACTCCTGACCTCGTGATCCACCCGCCTTGGCCTCCCAAAGTGCGGGATTTTAGGCGTGAGCCACCGCGCCCGGCCAGTAAAATTTATTTAAGAAACAAACTGTCTGATAATGTAGCATCCTCTGCAGATACATGAAAACAAAAGACAAACAGCAGCACTACAGTATGATAGCAGGATAAGAGAAAAGTTATTTTGTTTTGTTCGATTTGTTTTTGTTTTAGTAGACAAGAGATATGACTATGCTTGCAGGCAGAAAAGAAACTAAGAAAGATAGAGTTATAAGAGGTTGGACTGAAATTCTCAGAGACTTCGACCAGTTTTGATTTCTAACAATGTACAAGTACACATAAGGCCTTGCGCTTATCCAACCTCACTTTGCAGTCAAGTGTGTGAGTCAAGATTGGAATCAGCTGCCCCATGCACAGTGCAATGACACTACACAGAGCACAGCAGGTTTCCTTGAGGGCTTTTTATCAGGGGACTGTCCTCATTGTAAGTGTCTGGTTTTCTGCAAGCTTGGGTACAGAAGACAAAATAGACAAGACAAAAGACCTAGATTTTCTTCTGATGTGAGACGGATAATAATATGTTTCTGCAGGTCAGGCTCTCTGTAAACACATACAGCATAAAAGTCAATCAAAATTTGCTTAGAGCAACCATAACGAGTTGGCCAAACCATACTGGTTTAATTAAGAGAGCCCTCTTCAAAAACAGCTACTCCAGGCCAGGTGTGGTGGCTCACACCTGTAATCTCAGCACTTTGGGAGGCCGAGGCCAGTGGATCACCTGAGGTCAAGAGCTTGAGACCAGCCTGGCCAACATGGTGAAACCCCATCTCTAATAAAAATACAAAAATTAGCTGGGAGTAGTGGCTCGCGCCTGTAGTCCCAGCTACTCGGGAGGCTGAGGCAGAAGAATGGCTTGAACCTGGGATGGGGAGGTTGCAGTGAGCCAAGATCGCACCACTGTACTCTAGTCTGGGCACAGAGCAAGACTCTGTCTCAAAAAATTAAGCCCTAAAGAAACAAACAAAAAACAGATTTTTTTGCTTGTATCCAAAAAAACGAACAGCTACTCCAACAGATTCACTTCTTAGAGAACAGACGCTAATGAATCTCCTAAAGCCAAATTGCATTTGATATGTATGCCCTCGCCAGGTAGTTCTGCTGCATGATACTTTCTTTAAAAATAGAAAATCACCTCTCAATAGATGCATTAATTCAGCTGGTATAGGTGAGAATCACATCTTATCTGTTCAATCAGCCATCTCATAAGGATTCATTATCTCCACTCCATCGAGAAATCATACTAAGCCTGAGGAACGAGACAATAAAAAAGTTCCTTTTGAATACGCTTCTAGAATACACCAAGTTATTGCGTTTAAATCTCTGTGAGCATGATCATGAATGCCATTACGTCCATTTGATAGAGGCAAAAACTGTGGTTCAGAGCATTTATGTCATGCACGAGAAGGCACAGGGCTAGAACAGAGCAGAGAGTGAGGGAAAACTTGGGATTCACAGGCTCATTGATGGCAACAGACCAGGAGACCAAACCTAAGATACTCTTCCTCATAGGTTTCCCAACAGAGGGATCTATGCGCAAAGCACTGGCAGATGGGCTGTAAGCTTAATTCCTGATGCTGAGTTCTCTGCTCTACCCTGCTGGAGCATGATACTGAGGCTAGCTTACATGGAATGAAAGAGGAGAATAGAGCCAGAGAGAGCCCAGACAGCCAGGGAAGAGCATATATTTGTTACATTTGCCATGAATAACCAGTACTAGCTTGGCCTAATTTCCAATGAGCTCCTGGCCACATCCATGTGGGCATGTAGGGGATAAGAATGCAAAGAGAAGGGTACCCCTCCCACACCTTCAGGTGCTAAGCTTACTGCTCCAGCTGCGTAGGAGGAGGAAGGAACAGGGTAATGCACACACACACACATGCACAAACACATATGTAAACACACACATAAACACACATGCACATGTGTACACATGCACGTGTGTATGCACACAAACGTGCATGCATGCACATGAGCACACACATACACATACATACATAGACACATGCACATACACACACACACACACACACACACGTACACACACTCACCTGTAAACCTGGACCTTTTAACACATGGCTTACCTGTCAAACTAGACCCTAGTATCTGTCATCTGAAATATATTAAGATTTTGTTCTCCTGGGAAGTGTTAGGTGGAGGATAAAAGGGCTGTTTCCCTCCTCAGCAATGTTAAAACCAGGACAGCAAGACAGGCCCTCTGAATCAGATCCTGGACTTTTTATACCAGGAAGACAAAAAGAAGTATAATGCAGGGCCCCTGCCCTCAATAACTTAACAATTAGGAGAGGAAACAATCCAATCAAAAACAGAACATAGCAGAAGGAGCCCAAGTCAGTAACACAGACAAGCAGTTTAGAAGAAGAGGAGCTCATTTTGAATTTGGCTAATTGAGAAGGCCAGCGGGAAGAGACAAGGTTTATACTTATGTCTGTCTCGGACCAACCAGCACAGTTTCCATCCACCCAATGCAGGGCCCATCTTCTGAAAAATGGAAGTGACTATTGTGGCCCATTTCCCACCCTGAATTCTGCCTCGCTGGAACTCTAGGAGAGAACACCCCTTTCTCAGGAAGCCGGAATATTCACAGCAGTAAGACTCTAAGTTGGAAGGAACTTTCCCTCCTGGAAAAAAATAACCATGACAGAGTTTGGCACAGAATTGGGGCCAAAGCGCTAAACATTCAGAGCCCTAATCATTTGCAGGCATTTTAGGAACCGTCCTGTGTGCTGGAGGATCCTCAGGAAGTAAACAGGGAGAGGATCTTTCTCCTCACAGGGGCCTCTTCACCCTGTTCTCATTTGCCCTGACTAATCATCTTGGTAGGTGTTGGGTCAGAGTCAACAAGGAATCTGACTAAGGTCATTTACTTGCTTTGTTTACACTGCTAATTTTATCACTGCTTGAAAGGCTAATGGTGTTATTTCTACTTTAACTGTGATAAATGTCCAGCTACAGCAGGGCTGGGGCAAGTTACAGACCAATACAGCAAATCCAAAGCTTTTTGGTGCAAAAAAAATTAGTATTTTCAAATTCCCCATTTTTTCCAGAATCCTTTACTTGATGATGATAAGCAGTCCTTCTAGCCTAGTGCTTCTCATATTGTAGCTTCTGGATAATTGATATCAGAATCCCTAAGAGAACTGGAGTGTTAAGTCCCAAGAATCTGCCTGTGAACACTTATGTCTGGTTGTTCTTGTGCTTGTTGAAGTTTGAGAGCTTGGGATATACTATCTCCAAGGATGATGCTGAGAGCTGCTGGAGAAATGAAGGTTCAAAGTAATGACTTAAAGGCCAGTTGTCAGGTACATTTCAAAGCCTTCTGTTCCTGCCTTAGACTTCCAAGGACATTTGCGCTTTTAATAAACTGTGTGATTGAACAGGCAGTGTTCATCAAGTCTTAATGCATATGCAAGTCATCTGGGAATCTTGTTCAAATAGAGATAGGAATCTTGTTCAAATGGAGATTCTTTTTTGTTGTTGTTGTTGAGACAGAGTCTCGCTCTGTCGCCCAGGCTGGAGTGCAGTGGCATGATCTCGGCTCACTGCAAGCTCTGCCTCCCGGGTTCACACCATTCTCCTGCCACAGCCTCCCGAGTAGCTGGGACTACAGGCCACCACGTCCGGCTATTTTTTTTTTTTTTTTTTTTGTATTTTTAGTAGAGACAGGGTTTCACTGTGTTAGCCAGGATGGTCTCAATCTCCGGACTCGTGATCCACCCGCCTCGGCCTCCCAAAGTGCCGGGATTACAGGCATGAGCCAACACGTCCGGCCTTTTTCTTTTCTTGAGATGGAGTCACGCTCTGTTGCCCAGGCTGGAGTGCAGTGGTACGATCTCCGCTCACTGCAACCTCCGCTTCCCAGGTTCAAGTGATTCCCCTGCCTCAGCCTCCTGAGTAGCTGGGACCACAGATGCCCACCAGTACGCCTGGCTAATTTTTGTCTTTTTAGTAGAGACGCGGTTTTGCCATGTTGGCCAGGCTGGTCTCAAACTCCTGACCTGAAGTGATCTGCCCACCTCGGCCTTCAAAGTGCTGGGATTACAGGCGTGAGTCACCGCCCCTGGCCTCAAATATAGATTCTGTTTCAAAAGGTCTGGAATGGGGCCTGAGATTCTGCACTTTCACAAACTCCTGCATGATGCTGATGCTGCTGGCCCGTGGACCACTTTTTTTTTTTTTTTTTTTTTAGACAGAGTCTCACTCTGTCGCCTAGGCTGGAGTGCAGTGGCACGATCTTGGCTCACTGCAACCTCTGCCCTCTGAGTTCAAGCGATTCTCCTGACTCAGCCTCCCGAGTAGCTGGGATTACAGGTGCCTGTCACCGCACCCAGCTACTTTTTTGTATTTTTAGTAGAGATGGGGTTTCACCATCTTGGCCTATGGACCACTCTTTAAGAAGCAAGTTGAGGCCGGGTGCAGAGGCTCACGCCTGTAATCCCAGCACTTTGGGAGGCCGAGGCGGGCAGATCACAAGGTCAAGAGATCAAGCCCATCCTGGCTAACATGGTGAAACCCCGTCTCTACTAAATATACAAAAAAAAATTAGCCGGGCGTGGTGGTGGGCACCTGTAGTCCCAGCTACTAGGGAGGCTGAGGCAGGAGGATGGCGTGAACCTGGGAGGTGGAGCTTGCAGTGAGCCGAGATTGTGCCACTGCACTCCAGCCTGGGCAACAGAGCGAGACTCCATCTCAAAAAAAAAAATGAAGCAAGTTGAAAGTGCACTGGAGGATAGGAATATGGCTGAATATATGTATTGCATAATGCCTCAATGAGTGTCCTCAGCTGAACACTCAAAACTTGCCTTCCCACAGTCCTCTCACTCATGGTCTACACCCTCCAACACTGGCTTTCTTTATGCTTTCTGAACAAACCACATGATTTCTCTTCTCCAAGGAGGTGCTCACATTATTCTCCCTTTCTAGAATAGTTTCCTTTGGGCCACTTCTAACTATAGAACTTCTACCCTAACTTCAAGACCAATCGCAAATTCATCTTCCCCTACGATGACCCTGCTCTTACCCTGGGTGAGGTTTTCTAACTACCTCCCCAGGTTACAGGTGAGGAAACTGTGGAGTGGCAGAGCCAAAATCCAATTTTCAGCCTCTGTATTGGTAACTGTGAGTTTCAAACATCGCCAGGGTAAAGCAGTATAAGCCAAGGACTAAGTGAATGTTGAGGACCACAGTGCTTAAAGGTGCCTTGGGGATGAGGAAATTGGGGGTTAATGAAAGCGAGATGGGGAGTGGGCAATTGGAGATGCCAAGGTGGGAAGGCAGGCAAGGGCACCTACATCCTAGGAGAAATGGGAAATACAGTGCTGCCTTATAAGTAGCTCAGCAAATACACCCAAACCCCTTTCCCACCTCATACTTCATCTGCTGCAAATTTTAGGTTGATGCAAAAGTGATTGTGTTTAAAACCAATAGCAGAAACCGCAATTACTTTTGCACCAGCCTAACCAGAACCCTGCCGGGGTATGTGCCTTCCTGCTCCTGAGTTTAAGACAGTTGGGTGCCAACTGTAAAAGACTGTAGGAGAAAGGGGTGGAAACTAGTCAGAGCTCCAACATCTGCGGTCATCGGTTGCTGGCAGGGAGGTTTGCTGAGATTTAAAGACCTCAGCCTGTGACCTCTCTCTCATTTCTCATGACCAGGTGGTGCAGTACAGGATCCCCAACCCCTCTGACACGATTATCTGCCTACATTTTAGGCCTTTACAGCCTATTATTCCAGTTTCTTTGTCCAGAACCTTCTCTGGGCATCCAACGAGAGCATCTTAAATTCAGGAGCAGGAAGCCACATTCCCCAGCAGTAGTTCTGCTATAGTGTATGTTTGCAGCTGGTGGGAGTGTGGGGGGAGTTTAGGGTTATACTGTTTTAAAATCAAGATTACCTAGTTAAGATTGTAAACCACTCAACAGCAGAAACTATATCTTAAATGTTTGTATAACTTTAGCTCCCAAGCCCATTCCCTGAACATAGAAGGTGCTCAATAAATGTCTTTTTGCAATGAAGAAAGAATTGTTGAAAGAAAAGATTGTTCGTATGCTAGGTATCACATGAACTTAGACAAGGAAAAAATCTACCTTTGAAACATAGGAGGGAGATGAATCAAGAGGAGGATGTAAAAAGACAGACAAATGGAGAATTTGTGCGTGAAATTCTTTTTAGCCTGCTCTGAAGAACCTGCCCACACTTTGTCCATTGACTCGAATGGTATGTTCTGGCCTGTGGGAAGTTGTTATATGGAAAAATTCCAAGATCCTCTCAGTAGTAACTCGCTCTGGATCCCCTTTTTCCAAACCAAATTCCAAGGTAGAAGAGTATTTCCAACAGATCCCTGGGAATGGAGATTCATCCTAGGCTTTCTCAGAGATGTGTTAGGTCTGATCAAATGTCCTCCCTTCCCTTCCCTGAGTGCCAGTCTGGTGGTTGAGATGCTTGTTTGCTCTGGCCTCTTGGGAGGTCCCTCATACCTCCTTGGTGATCTAATCATTAGTCCCGGAATCCTCATGTATTTATGTGAGTCACCATCTGGGCAAGATAAGTAATTTCTCTGGAATATAGAAGCAACCCCACCAATAATACAAATTAAACATAGGAAATGTATTTGTTCGCTAGTGTTCAGTAGAAAACTAAATATAAGCTAGAGAATCATAGGAGAGTAGATGCTCCTATTTGTTGAAAATCATAGAAAATATTTTGGTCAAGACTTTAACAGAAATGACTAAACATGCAAAAGTTAATTTTACAGAAAAATTATAAAAATTATGTAAACAATCATACTGCCAATGTACTTCATATTTTCCACAATTGAAATTATGACAAGCTTCCCCTAATTCTAAATCTATGTCTCTATGTATTCAAGTATTCTTTTATATCCTTCAGCAAATTGGTATATATTGTATTATTTTTATTACGGTTTTTTGGTTACTTGTGTGAATAGGATGTTTTCTCTGTTACCTTTTCAAATTATAATTGTTTTATTATAATGGCGTTGAGTTTTTTAATATTTATTTTATAATTGACCATATTACTGTAGTTTCTTATCAATTCTAATATTTTAAGTGTATCTCTGATTCCTTACATTTTTATAGTCAAGCGTATTTATTATTATTACCATAATTGTATTAACTAAGAAACTGAGTTCAGAGAGTTTGAGTGTTTTTCCAACATAAACTTTAAAAAATGATAGAATATGGAACAGTTTTTACATCATAGAAATTATCTGTTCCTTGAAAGTTTGAAAGAATGCTTCTATAAGAGTGTCTAGAATTGGATCCTCTATTGTTGGTAATAGCTTGACTTTTCTCCATTTTTCCCTTGACTAAATATTTATTTCAAGTTTTCTACTTCAGTAAACTTTTCTAATTTATATTTGTCTAAAGTTTTCAAATTTAATAGCTTTGCGTGCGCCTTATCATTTTTTAGTATTTCATCTACTTCATATCTGTGATTATATTACTTTCTAATGCCTAAATGTATGTTTTTGAGTGATCTCTATTTTTTCATTAGACAAGCTAAATATTTTACTATTTTATTACTGTATTATTTGTAAATCCTAATTCACTAATTTTCATTTTTATATTATTCAATATATTATTTTATTTTCCTATTTCATTTTCCTATTTCTCGATTTATTTTTTGTTTTCTTTCCTTTTTTTCTAATTTCTTGAATTAGTACAGTTTATTTTGATTTCACTTTAGTCATTAAAATACCTAAGATTATGAGTTAACTTTGAACAGTGCTTTCTTAGCTATTTCTCATAAGCTTTAATTTATAGTGTTCATATTCTCATTGATTTCTAAATATAATTTAATTGAAGGGCTGATGTTTTCTTTTCTTCCAAGACATACTTAAGACACTGCATTAAAATTTTCAGATGATGGATTACTTTATTATTATGTTTTGGTTATTTATTTCTAGTAGCATTCCTTAATAATCAGAATTCATGTGCCATACAATTTCTGTTTAATAGATGGCATGTCTGTTAAATCCACCTTATTTTGATTTTTTTGTTTTTGTTTTTTTGAGATGGAGTGTTGCTCTGTCACCCAGGCTGGAGTGCAGTGGAGCGATCTCGGCTCACTGCAACCTCCACCTCCTGGGTTCATGCCATTCTCCTGCCTTAGCCTCCCTAGTAGCTGGGACTACAGGTGCCTGCCACCACGCCCAGCTAATTTTTTTTTTTTTTTTTTTTTGTATTTTTAGTAGAGACGGGGTTTCACCGTGTTAGCCAGGATGGTCTCGATATCCTGACCTCGTGATCCACCCGCCTCAGCCTCCCAAAGTGCTGGGATTACAGGCATAACCCACTGTGCCGGGCCTAAATCCACCTTATTAATTGTATCATTTAAATTCCAAATCCTTTCTCCTTTTGTTTATCCTGTTTAATAATGACTAAGAGAAATACTTAATGTCACAAAAGTTCCTGTGTTCTAGCAATTATTCCTGCAATTTGAAAGTTTTTGATTTATCTATTTCAATGGTGTTTGGAAGGTGCAAATATTTATGATTTATATTTTCTTTATAAGCTTCACTAAAAACAAGAAATATTTGCCCCATATATTTCTTGCCTTGAATTCTACTTTAACATCGCAATGTCTTGGTTTATAGTTGCATCATTTATTTTAGTGCAGTTATATATGTTGTAGATAGCACTCAGCTTTATCCAGGTGAATTTGTGATTTTGCTTCCTTTCTTATTTTTTGAAGACTTGCTAAGAGGAAAATAAAAATAAAAATGGCTTTAGATTACCATCTTGAAACAGGAATTCCCAATCCCCTCATTATAATAACCTTTATTTTAAAAATTATTATAAAAAGTCATATATATTTTATAAAAGATAAAATTAACAAAACAAATGAAATGCATGCCACAGAATGTTCCACACAATATTACATCACTCACGTAAATGTTTAAAAGCACATAAACCTATTTTATACAGTCGGCCCTCTGTATCTGTGGGTTCCACATCTGACTCAACCAACTTTCAGATGTAAAATATCCCCCTCCCCAAAATTGCACCTGAACATGCACAGGCGTTTTTTTCTTGTCATTATTCTCTAAACAAGTAGTATAACAATTATTTACATAGCATCTACGTTGTATTCGATGTTACAAGTAATCTAGAGATGATTTGAAGTATACGGGAGGATTTACAAAGGTTATATAGAAATAGTACACTATTTATTTCAAGGACTTCAGAATCTGTGGATTTTGGTATCCATGAGAGGTCCTGGAACCAATCCTCCACAGAAACAAAAGGACAATTGTATATACATACACATATTAAGTACATTTGTGTGCATGTGTGTGATACGTACTATATAAACATATATAAACATATTTATATATGTATGTGTATATATACATACATATATACATATATTATACACATAATAGCAAAAGTATAGAATTTGAATACGCATACGTATTTGAATACGCACCAGATTTATGATGCTATATACCAGATTACCTCCAGGAAAGAAGAAAGAATGAAATAGCTATTTTAGTAATTCAGGCATGAAAAGGACCAAAAATTAGTGTAAGAAAAATGAAAGAAAATGTGACTATAAGCACTATTTGAAAGAAGTAAACTATAAGGCTTGGTACTTCATACAAAAAAATGGAGAAAGTAACATTTCTACCTTGGAGATTTAGAGATATAATGATGATACCTTTTCTCGATACTAGAAATTTGGACATAAGACCTCATTTTAGTAAAATAATAAAGAATTTAGAACATGTTTACATCTGAATTTCATCACATGGTACCCAATCTTTGTCGAGCATCGGTGTGTACTCAGAGCCTAGCATAGTGCCAGGCACACAGCAGTTTTTCAGTTATTAACTGAATGCTCGAGTCTGAGGCACACTGCTGGAGGCTGGGCATGCAGGAGTGAATCAGGCAGGCTTGAGGCTATTCTTAACAGTGCTTCAGTGCATAGAGGATATAACAGACATTAGAAGGATGCCTACATATATACTAGGTGCTGAAAACGTGGATCTTCAAAGTTGCCTTAGTTTATTTAGGCTTCTATACAAAATTCAGTAGATCAGGAAGTTTACAAACAACAGATTTCTCACAATTCCGGAAGCTGGGAAGTCCAAGGTCAAGATGCTAGCAGATTCGGTGCGCAAGTGAGGGCCCATTCATCATAGACAGTCATCTTTTCACTGCAACCTCACATGGTGGAAGGGCACGAATCTTTTATAAGGGCACTAATCTCATTCATAAGGGCTTCATTCCTATGACCTAATCACCTCCCAACAGCCCCACCTCCTGAAACCATCTCCCTGGGGATAAGGATTTCAGGATATAAAGTTTGGAAGGAACACAAGCATTCAGATCACAGCACTTGCACTGACTACAAAGGCCAATAACAAGGGAAGGTCAGGTCGTTTGGGAAGACTTAAGGAAGGCTTCAGTACAAAAGTAGCCTTAAAGTTGAGGCTGGGGAGACACAATCTGCCTCACCTTTTGCAAAGGCCCTTCAGAAAAGATCAAGTGTTCAAGCGGATAAAGCAGATGGAAGAAACAGCCACCAGATAAAGGGGACACTTCTGCAAGGACTCCTCGGTGAAAGACAGAAGGCAGGTTTCTGGACCTGAGAATTAGTGCAGGCAGGGCTGAAAAAGAGAAGAGATGAAGAGCAGTCATGGAGCGCTTTCTCTTCTACCTTGAGATAAAGGCTTTTCCTGGGGCATGCCCGACTTTGGCCTTGTTGCAGTTGGATAGAGGGTCTTGCCAACTGTTGCAGCACTTGGATGTCTGGGTGATGATTTATAGATGAAAACTCAGCCTTCCTGAGGTCAGAGTCATTGTGAATAACAAAACGTTTTGTCCCACTGTGCAAACTTTACACTTGACGTGTTCTGAGGCTGTCAGTGCCTCATCAAAGAGATGGGAGAGAGAAAGAGCAAAGGAGGAGAAACAGCTGGATTCAGTTACACTTCAGATCCATATAGTTTAGAAATAAATTATCCGTCAAAGTATGTTTTGTTTCTTGCTTATTCCAGCATGTTTGAAAACGTTTGAATTGTTTGGTTGAGGCCAGAATTCTCTAAGGATCAGACTTTCGCTTTGCTGCATGTGTCTGTTAACACTTACGGCCCTTTTCTCCCTGGTTTCATGTGATCTGAATCAAATAAAACAAGTGACTAAACTAACAGTTGATTTGATGAAGCCCTAGATCTCCAAAATAAATTGCAGCAAACCTGTCATATATCCAACAGCAAATGCTGATGCCACAACCTTAATAGAGAATACGGAATCCTACAATTTCTCATCACCTCCTGTTATTAGCTGCGTCTAGGCCACCATTAAGTCTTGACTGGTTATTGCAATGCCTTCCCAAGTGGTTTCCCCATTTTGACCCTCGACCTCCTTTCTTACTTTGTTTTGCGTTTCCATAAAAGAATACCTGAAGCTGGGTCATTTATAAAGAAAAGTGGTTTATTTAGTTCACGGTTCTGCAAGCTGTACAAGACGCGTGGTGCTAGCATCTGCTCGGCTTCAGGTGAAGGACTTTGAACTGTATCAAAACATGGTAAAGAAGTCCAAAGGGGAATTGAACACAGGCAAAGAGGGGCCAAACCTGACACGTCTCTGGGCTTTATTACAACCCACTCTTGTGGGAACTAATCCTGGAGCCAGAACTCACTATCACAGAACAACCCAAGCCATTCTTGAGAGATCCGCCCCCAAACCCAACACCTCCCACTAGGCCCCCACCTCCCAGCACCACTCACTGAAGACCAAATTTCAACATGAGCTTTGGTGGACACAAGAAATCCATATCCAAATCATAGTACCCCTCTACAAAAAGTTTATCTCAGCAACCAGAGATGTATTTAAAGCAGATTCTATCCCACCTCTATAACCTTCCTGTATCAGTGAGGGTTCTCCAGAGAAACAGAACCAACAGATTACATATATGTAGAGAAAGAGGTTTATTTTATTTTATTATTTTTGAGACAGAGTCTCACTCTGTCACCCAGACTGGAGTGCAGTGGTGCGAACTCGGCTCACTGCAGCCTCTGCTGCCTAGGTTCAAGCGATTCTCCTGCCTCTGCCTCCCGAGTAGCTGGGATTACAGGCATCTGCCACCACACTGGCTAATTTTTGTATTTTTAGTAGAGATGGGGTTTCACCATATTGGTCGGGCTGGTCTTGAACTCCTGACCTCGTGATCTACCCGCCTCGGCCTCCCAAAGTGCTGGGATTACAGGCTCGAGCCACCGCGCCCAGCCAAGAGGTTTATTTTAAGGAATTGGTTCGTACAATTATGGAGGCTGGCAAGTCCAAATGTGCAGGGTGGTCCATCAAGCTGGACACCTAGGGGAGAGCTAATGCTATGGTTCAAGTCTAAACGATGTCTGCCGCAGAATTCCCTTTAACTTGTGGGAGCTCAGCCTTTGGTTCTATTGAGGCCTTCAGCTGATTGGATGAGGCTCATTTGCAGTACAGAAGGCAGCCTGCTTTACTCAAAGTCCACCAATTCAAATGTTAACCTCATCCAAGAACACCCTCAGAGAAAGGTCCAGAGTAATGTTCAACCACCTATCTTGGCACCATGACCTCTGCCTAGTTGGTACATACAATTAACCAGCAAATATCCTAGCAATGACCTACAGCCCCTCATTGCTGGTCCTCAGCCCTAGTTGAACATGGGAATGACCTGGGGGGCTGTAAAAGCCACTGATCTCAGGGTCCCAACCCCAGGGAAACTGATCTGGGGTAAGGCCTGGATATTGGGATTTTTAAAAGCCTCACAAGTGGTTTTAACGTGCAGCAAAGTTTGAGAACGATTGTCCCACATAACCCGCCCTTTCCAACCACCCGCCCCACCACTACAACCTGTCACTCTCCTCCTTGCTGGATTCCCCACAGCCACTCTAGCTGATTCTCTGAGCACTCCACACACACACACACACACACACACACACACTAAAAGAGGTGCACGGTTCACCTCCTTCAGAGCTCATCTCAAACACTATCTTATCTTTGACACCTTCCTTGACCACCCTGTACAAAAAAGCAACCTTACTCCATACCTCAACTAATTTTTCTCCATCACGCTATCATCACCTGAAACACTGTTATGTTTCCTTATTTGTCATACTTAACATCTCTTTCCCTCTAGAATGTAAGTTCCAAGAGGGTAGGGATTATGTTTGTTCTAGTTATTGCCGTATCTGCATGGCTTAGTTAGAACAATGCCTGGCGGCTGGCAGAAACTCGGTAAATATTTGTTGAGTGAACAAAGAAGTGACGGATGAGGTGCAGAATTTTTTCCCTAACAATTCAACATTCATATTTCCTAGAGCCCCTCACTGTTATGCATTGGAGCTGTAGCTGCTCCCCACTAGTGGAAGTTTTCTCACATAAGGCTAGGTCCAAACGTGTGAAAGCTTTGGACAAACCAACTATTTGTTGCCATAGCCAGGCAATTAGAGGTCCTTCCTTTAAACCAGTTTTCGGTTCTTTCAATAACACTCATCTTGCTGGGGCAGGGGCTGGATCAGAGAGATTTCTGTGCTTGAGTGCTAATCTTCCTCAGCCCAAGAGGAAGCACGTTTCCATTATGTAAAAAGTCATACGTGGAAACCTTAATGAATTAGCAGTCATGTTTCCATCTCAATCCTGCGTTAGTTGGCGCCCCTACTGGATGGATGTGGCAGCTGCACTGACTCAAGAATCCAGTCTGGTTATCACAACTGGGAATCTCCCAAGGACAGGAGCCTTCAGTTCTGCAACTTTATCTTCTTACCCTATAGAAGGCTGTCACTGACCATTTGTTAAAATTTTATGTTACCTTGTTTAATGGTTTCAAAATCTTTTTGGAAAGCTTTTGAGGTAACTAACTTAACCCACCACTGGTTAGAGCCAGAGCTAGAGCTTGGACCAAGATTCTTGACTCTGTCCCTTTCTCTCCTTGCCTCTTTAGAACACAAAGAAAACTTCCTGGCTTGGGGAATTCTATAATCTCCACTGACTTTATCGGGGAGTGCCAGAATCCAACTACCTTTTCAGGTTATCCTGAAAAAAACCATCTTAATAAAAAAACTTGCCCAAAATCCTTGACTCAGATTTTCTCCTGGGAAACCAAACCCAAGACATCTAGCACCAAATACAAAGCAGTTGATATGAATGAATAAATATATGAATAATTCTTTTTCCTTAAAACTCAATCTGAGTGTAACCTTGTAATAGAATTCTTCCACTTCAAAAGTGGGCACATGTGATAATGCAGATACAATTGAGGAAAAGGTAGTTTTCTCATAAGCTACACATGAATAGATATAACTTCCTTGGAAATTAAGCTCCTCTTTCTACCCTTATTTGTTCCTTTTGGTGCATTGATCAGGTACTGCAAGGCCTACTGAACTGTTTATTTATAAGAGAGAATTGCATTCTGAACTCATGAAACATAATACCTTCTGGAAAGTTGGATCCTATAAAGCTGTAGAACAATGTGTATTGAAGGTACCTGCCTTTGCATTTTTGCTCCATGCTCCTTGCTTTTTGAATGTCCTTTGGTCCTGAGACTTAGGGGATCATTGTGCACTTCTTTCTTACCCTCATTTCTTAATATCTTCAAGCAGTAGTATTTTGGATCAACCAGTCAGCCTTTGGAGGCACCAGATTCTCTCTCTGTGAGTATGTGGGTATGTGTTGGGGACTGATGTGATATAGTAATAATGCATGGGGCAGATGGATGAAATGCCAGAGGTTCAAGGTGATTGAAGAGTGGGGAGAAAGAGAAGTGAGTTCAAGGCTGGGGTCTTTAAGGAGATGATGATGTGGGTAAATACAAAAAGTCACAAGGAGGTAATTTTCAGAACTAGAAATGATACAAGCCAGGATTTGGATGTATAAGAGTGACAAAGAAGTTAGGTTGGAATAAAATATGGATTAACAAGAATTATTCCATAGGTTCCTTCGGGCTCCAGTATTTCACTCCTTCCCACCTGGCATCTTCATTAACTACCCAACTCCAGCTTCAATTCTTACCACCAATTAAGGTAATCTGAATTGAGAATAATCCTGGGTGCATGCATTTTTAAAAGCCACATTCCTTATACTTAAGAGGTGGCTCAGATCACACTTGTCTTGTCCTCAGCCTAAGCCAATAAAAAGAAAAGGAGTTGGGTCTGTTAGAGAAGGGAATACCCAGTGTCAAATCCTTCTAGCGAGGGAGGAAGTGCATGCTGATGAAGGGAAGAAGAGATCAACCAAATGTCTGTAGCTATCGTAGGGCCAGACATTCAACAGAGATCTAAAAATGTGAGGCAACAGGGAAAACATTGGTACTTGAGAAAACAGAAGAGAAGACTTTGTAGTCATATTGGAGTAATCATACTAGAGAGATAACGTAACTCCCAGTGAAACTTTGCTTGAGATGGAGAAAATTGGAAGTGAATAAAAATGAGAAAGAAATAAAACTGTATATACCAACATTTACTACACAAAAAAATAGCCTGGGGAGAAAAAAAAACTGACAGAAAGAAAGATTTCCTGCAATTCAGGGCAGGAAATGGCAGCGCCTTTACAGTGGAGGCATCAAAGGGCCATAACTTGCTGTGTTCATTATTTACTGCTACGTGAGAAAGTAATTCAAAATTCAGGGGCCAAAAATGTCATTCTATTTATTTGATCACAATTCTTCAATTAAAAAGCAGGGCTCAATGTGGACAGTTTGTTATGGATGGAATTGTGTCCTCCAAAAAGATATACTGAAGTCCTAATCTTCAGTGCCATGAATGTGACCTTATTTGGAAATAGGGTCTTTGGAGATGTAATAACGTTCAGATGAGGTCATTAGAGTGGGCCCTAATCCAACGGCTGGTGTCCTTATAAGAAGGAACTTGGGACACAGCCATAGAGGGAAGATGGCCATGTGAAGACAGAGGCAGAGATTGGCTTTATTGACACAAGGAATAGCTGGGGCTACCAAATGCTGCAAGTAGCAAGGAGGGATACACCCCCAAAGCCTTAACGGGAATACGGCCTTGCTAATACCTTGATTTCATACTTCCCGCCTCCAGAACTGTAAAAGAAAAAGTTTCTGTTGTTTTAAGTCACCTAATTTGGTTTCTTTGCTACAGAATCCCTTGAAAATGTACACACAGTTCACCTGCATTCCATGTGGCATCAGCTGAGGAGGTCTGAGTAGGGGCAAGAGGATCCACTTCCAACATGGTTTCACATACACGGCTGAAGAGTTGGTGCTGGCAACTTGCTGGGAAACGGCTGAATTTGTTGCCTGAAGCCTCATTTCTCCTCCACATGAACTCTCGGCTCAGCTGATTTGGGCTTCTCACAGCATAAAGGTCTCAGGGTAGCAGAACTTCCTGCATGGTAAATGGCTCCCCCTGACACGAAAGCAAAAGGTTCCAGGGATTCTGAAGACTTAAGTGCAGAACGACATCAGGGCCACTACTTCCCCGAGCTCGTGGATAAAGCAGATCACAGGGCAGCTCAGATTCAATGAGAGGGTGCACACTAGGGCATGAATGCCAGGAGCCACAAAGTAGCAGTCTACCACAACTGGAATTCAAAATCTTAGAGAGAGAAGTGGTGTATAATAAATAGAGAGGCTGGGTGCAGTGGCTCATACCTGTAATCCCGGCACTTTGGGAGACTGAGGTGGGTGGATCACGAGGTCAAGAGACCAAGACCATCCTGGCCACATGGTGAAACCCCGTCCCTAATAAAGATACAAAAATTAGCTGGGTGTGGTGGTGCATGCCTGTAGTCCCAGCTACTCAGGAGGCTGAGGCAGGAGAATCGCTTGAACCCACGAGGTGGAGGTTACAGTGAGCCGAGATTGTGCCACTGCACTCCAGCCTGGCGACGGAGCAAGACTGCATCTCAAAAAATAAATAAATACATATAAATAAATAAATAAATAGAGAACTTACTAAGAAATGACTGAGAGAGGGAAGAGGACGTGACCAATAAAGCAGATGAATAATAATCATTATTCCTTATATCTGCATAGAATTTTAAAAGCTTACTAAGTGATTATCTTAGCAAATCCAAATCCTTCCTCCCCAAGTCAAGCTTCCATGCTCACACACAAATAAATATCCAGTGACTAGATAGGCTATTAATAACTATCTTTCAACTGACTTGACTAATCTTAGAAGGCTCCTACCTAGCAGGTATAAAAGTATTTGTATATGACATATTATGGAACTATAATAAATATGTACTATTAGTAGTACTTTCCTAGAATTATATATGGAAAAGTGTGCTGGGTTGGCACATTGGATCAGAAATGAAAACTCTGTGAAAATGGCAAAAAAAAAAAAAAAATAGCGTCTCTTGTTGAATTTTTTAGTTTCCGATAAGAAAGAAGTCCAGCTAGTGATGATTTTAGGAAATGAAAATGAAGAGCAGTCTCCCCCACACTGGGCATTTTTAAATCAAAGCCAATTGTCGGACTTTGAACCAGGACATGCGAATGCACAAGACGTTTCCCAGATACTGGGCCTCGCAACTAAAGTCAAGAATTTGATTGCTTGGTACCTATGTGAATTGCCACAACCTATTTTTGGAGGGTGAGACAACAGTCCTCCAACAGAGATCAAAGATCTTCTCAACAGCCTCCTTCCTGCACCCCATACTACAGTGTTAGCAAACCATCATGGTTACTTATGTAGATGTTTCCACCCTCACTTTCTGTCCCTTGTCCCAATGTGGCTTCTGAATTCCTTTCGATTTCAAATAAGAATCCTTCTCTTTCTGAAATTTCCTGGATGCTGAAGACAAAGTTTTAAACAGTTTTAATCAATTAAATTCAAGAAACATCTACGTCCATTAACTAGGTGTCAGGAACTGGTAAATTGTCCTTGGGCCAAAATAAATACATAAATCATGTTTGTGGTGGCATCCAAGCAGCCTCAGAGAAAAAAAGACCATAAAAGTTTGCATTTTTCTATGTGGCAATCACCTTCTCCCACCAGCCCATAAAAATCCATTTAACATATAATATGTTCTTGTTCCACATGACTGACTTACAAATAAATTTTTAGCAGGAGTCAGGGTTTGCCTGTGCTGTGAACAGACCAAGCCAAACATTGGAGAGTGCCTTCCTTCTCTCCCTCTAGCTCAGCAAGTTACCGTAGGTCCCAAAAATGTCTGTTCTTTCAGATTCTGACAACCTAGTGCAATGTGTTCCCAAAGCATGGTACAAATACAAGAGATGATTCTTCAGAGGCACACAGACAAATGTTTTCTATTTTGACAGTTATGTACTCATTTTAATGTGTATCTAAAAATTATTACTAGTAAATTAAGTCAGTTTATCTTGAATACTATTACTTTGAATCAAGTTAGGGAAGTTCTTAAAATTCAACAAAGAGTCTATTTAAGGAAAAGCATTGAATAAGCAATATTACAGATGGCGCATATCTAAAAAATCAAAAAAGTGGCAAAAAAAATGACTGAAGTTTGGGAAGCATGGACATAAATTTTGTCCAAAGTTGCAGCATAATGTTGGCATCTCTCAAATGGCCTCTGTGATAAGAGTGGAAATATCCACATTTATGGTGATCGAATAGGCTAGATTTGTTTAATATCTTGATTTCAAATATTCTGTTTATTATTTCCAGACATCCCTGAAGTGTCTTGGAACTTTAGACATTTCAGCAACTGAACTATTATTCTGAGACTACCTCTGGGACAGATGTGTAAAGCCGCACATGCATCCTTTAAAAGACTGTGCACCCTGAAATTTGGAAATGTAGACACATTCATATGAAGTCATGGAAAGTTTCCAGTGAGGTCTAGAATCCAAGTTCATTTTCGGTGTGCATGTGGCCAACCTTCCTCTTCCTGTTCTGGAAGTTTTCTACATCTGTTCCTCTTACTCAGAAGCTAGATCAGTTTTAATACATTTTTCTTCAAATTAAAATAATACTTTGCTTCATCTTGTTACAAAAGCAACTTATGATCAGCCTATGAAAATTAGACAACCAATATGAACAAAAAATTATTTAAACCACCTATAATTCTAGCACCCAGTTAACCACATTAAAGACTTCGATGCTTGTTCTTCAAGTCTCTTACTACACATATGTTTTACACACATGTATCTATGTAGATCATTTTAACGAGGTCCTACTTGAACTTACTGCTGTATAACTGACATTCTCCACTCAGCAAAATATTGTGAAAATCTTTAAATGTCTTTAAATATGCATATATGGCATATCGATGTCTCTATAATATGGATGTACCATAAATAATTTAGGCAATGTGTCCTACAATCAATGTCATTTCTATTTATCACTATTACAGACAATACATCAGCAAAATCTTTGCCTCCTTATTATTGCCTCTGGATAAATTCCTAATGGTAGAATCTCTGAATCAGAGGGGTCATGGGTTGGTTCCCTGGAAATAGACTAAGATAATGATTTTAGTATAGAAAAATTGTTGGAGGCCGGGCGCAGTGGCTCAAGCCTGCAATCCCAGCATTTTGGGAGGCCGAGGTGGGTGGATCACCTGAGGTCAGGAGTTTCAGATCAGCCTGGCCAACATGGTGAAACCCTGTCTCTACTAAAAATACAAAAAAAAATTAGCTGGACATGGTGGCGTGTGCCTGTAGTCCCAGCTACTTGGGAGGCTGAGGCAGGAGAATTGCTTGAACCCAGGAGGTGGAGGTTGCAGTGAACCAAGATCGTGTCACTGCACTCCAGCCTGGATGACAGAGCGAGACTCCATTTCAAAAACAAAGAAAAAAGAAAAATTGTTGTAATGGCCTCAACATTATCACCTGTTGGATATTGAGGAGTGAGAAAAAAAGAACTGGACAGAAATAGTTGTTGAGCTGCAATGTAGCTACAACAAAGGTGCCTCAGCAGATCTCACAGGGAGCTCTGGAACTATAATGGCCTTTCGGAATGATCCTAGCCTGAGGCAAACAGGTGGGTCTTTTTACCCAGTCTACATTGCACAATTGGTAGATGTGGACTGCTCCGAACTACAGAAGCAGCTCTTATTAATTCCCAGAGAGCAACTCAGCAGAGGGTGTCAGCACTCTCAGCAGCCAGAGAAAGGAGTACCTGAGTGATGCAGAGGTTGGGTCCTGAGTGATGGTGGGGTCCTGAGAGGTGGGGTCCTGAGTACCTGAGTGATGCAGAGGAGGGGTATTTGAACAATATTATGGGATGCAAGGGTGCACATATTTTACAAATTTGACATTTTTAAACTGTTCACCAAGAAGGCTCTATCAATTCTCATTGCCATCAATTTTGTAGGAGAATGCCCTGTTCCCTGCTCCCTCACAGTATCTGGGGAGGGGTAAGACAGAAATTTCCATGGGATCATGTAGCAGGGGATCCTAAACTACCAGCAACATTGACCTCACTCTTCTCTGTCATTCTTTAATGATTGACTTATGGGTCTTGCTAAAAACTGTTTATGACTATGAACCTCAAATAGGTCCCTTAATGGTGTTTCCTGGCCATGATAAAATATTTCACTATTTCATTCTCTTCCTACTTCTCCTAGGTAAATATTTTACAACTCTTTGTTCTTAACACCCAACACTATGACCTTGTGTCCCACTGTACTGAGAAGTTTGAAACAATCAGAACAAACTTCCACAAAAACCCACCAACGCATTTCCACATCTACTAGATTCTATAACCCATATTTGTTAAAATGATGACCTGTACTTGTTCTTATCCAAGGCTAAAATACCCATGGAGATTTATACCCATCACTTCTTGACTACGGTAGGGTAGGCTGGGGATCCAGAAATTATCCTCTCTCAAATCTTCAAGTTTTCTCTGCTTAGGGAGGGAAATGATGGATTATTCCCATCGGCCAACAAATTGCTATTACTTCTCACAACTAAAGGAAAAAACACCTCTCTTGTCTTCACTTCCCATCTAGCTGTTACTCTACTGTCAGCTCTTCTTTGCAGCAAAATGTCTCAAAGAAGTTGTTTTTCCTCCCTGTCTGCATTTACTTTCCTCCAATTCTCTCTTAAATCTGATCCAATCTGGCTTCGCAGACACACTTTCTCTTGGCTTTCCTTCTCTTCACTGAACACTTTTTCTGCATCCTCTCTGTGGGCCTCCTCTTCTCCCTGACTTATAAATGTTGGAGGCCCCAGGGCTCAGTCCTTGGAGCGCTTCTCCTCTCCCTCGGCATTCCTCCCCTGGTGATCTCATTCTGTCTCACGGCTTTGAAGCATGTCTGTATGCTGAGGATTCCCACAGTTACATCTCCAGCCCAGGCCTCAGCCCTGGACTCCAGACTCAGATCCTACTTCCTACTTTGGCATCTCTTCTTTTGTGTCTCATATTCACCTCAAACTGTAAATGTCCAAAACTAAACTCTTGACCTTTCTCATTGAATCTGTGCCCTCTATTGCCTTTCCTGTTTCACTTAATAGCAGCTCTATTGTTCAGATTTCTGAAGCCAAAATACTTATATTCCTCCTTCACTCAACTCTTCCTTTCATCATTCACATCCACTCTACTGGGACATCCCATTGGCTCCACCTTCAAAGCATATCCTGAATCCATCTACTTCTCACCACTTCCACTGCCACCACCTTGGGCTCAGACACCCTCATCATCCTCCTTCCAGTCAATTATCAATGTAGGAGCCAGAATGGGTTGTTTCAGTGTAAGTCAAATCATGGCATTCCTCTGCTCAAAACCCTCCAATGGCTCACCGTTCCTTACAGTAATTCACAAAGCCTACGTGATCTGGTCCTCTGCTACTCTGACCTCATTTTTTATTACTCTCATTCATGCTTACCCCATTCTAGCCACTCAGGTCTACTCAGTGTTCCTTGACCATGCCAGATGTCCTTAGACATTGCCTTATGTAGGGCCCTCTGCACTGGCACTACCTCTAGAGAGCCACCACTAACCTCTTTCAAGTCTTTGTTTATACATCACTTACACAGTGAAGCCTACAATGACCTCATCACTTTACATTTTAACCCCATAGTGGACACTTAGGGTATATGACACAAATGCCTGCAGCCTTACAAATACCTGTAGGTCAAATGTGGCATAACTGCCCATTGAATTCAGTGTGCTCTGGCAACATTTGCAGTGCCCCAGGCTCCACCTGTGCCCAGACATCTCTGTGTTTTGCTGCTTTGAAGTCACAGAATATCCTTCATGCTTAGTAGACACAATCTGAATAGTTTAGGAGAGTTGAAGTTCCTCACTAGCAACCTTTAATCAACGAAGGATAAAAGGCCTAAGCTCCCCATTTTGCCACAGGACGATGCTAGGGTGTGTTCTACATGGCCCCCGGAGGACTCCCAGGGGAACTGAGCCCCAGGGTAATCAATTATTTAATATGTCCATTCTTGTCCTTTCTCCTCACCTTGAGTCACTTTCTGCACTCCCTTATTTTGCTTCCTGAGATCACCTCCCAAATAAACTACCCACTTTCAAGTCCTTGTTGCAGGCTCTGCTTAGGGGAACCCAAACCAAAATAAACTCTTCCACAACATTCTTGAAACCCATACATAGCTCTATCTTTTTTCCGTAGCAACCACCAACTTCCTATCTATAATGTTACTTGTGTTATTGTTTCTTTTCATTCTATCGTACTAGATAATCTAGTTGCATGATTTTATTGCACTATTTGATTGCACACATTTAAGCACCATGAAGACAGGGAATTTTATCTGTTTTTTCCCCATTGATCCATCTTCAGTACTAAGAACATTTCCTAACACCTCATAGATACTAAACAAGTATTTGTTGAATGTTAAACTACCTTGCCCACTCTTCGAGAGCGAGAATACCATGTTCCAATACAATGTTAGACAAACTTCAGTTTAAATTTCAGATATGCCACTTATAAGCCAGGTGACCTTAAGTGAACTAACCTCTCAGAGACTCAGTTTCCTCACTGGTAAATGGAGCAATGACGTTCATTTTGCCATCAATGCCTTCAACTGAAGAAAGCAACTAGGACTGTTCTGGCCCAATAATGCATGCTCCCTTCTCTGCTCTCAACCTGCTCCCCTTGATCAGGGATTTAAGCCAGCTAAATTCATGACTCAGCATCTTCTCCCTCTGTGAATCTTGACCATGTGAAGATTCTTCTGAAGCATCTCCTGACACCCAGCAGGAGGTCAGGAAGCCAGGCTTCTTTCAATCCCCCAGCAAAATGCCAATTAGAAGGACATAACCAGCAGGAAGAGCTACTGGAGAAAACCACACACTTGTTCCAAAACAAAGATCACTCTGCATGTCATAAAAGCTCAGAAATGTCTTCCAGATGTTGTATACTGGGCCTGCACAGATGTTTCCGATGTCAAACCATAAATGTTGGAAACATAAAACATTTGTGCCCCACAGATGTAGAGATTTAATTACACAATGAATGTGATAAATCTTTGGGTAATAAAAGAAGACCACAGACTGGCCACATTACATTTTTTAAAATCTGATTCCCCGCCCGCCCCCACAATACACACCTTGGAGTTCTACTGGGATACTCCAAGGTTTTTGTTTTGATTGTGGTCTCAATATTTGAGCAATTCACAGAGAAAAAGTCAGATCTCCATGAAAACGTGCATTAATACTGTGCTGAATCCTTCTGGTTTGATGTCTACATGGTCTCTGACAGCTAGAAAGCAACGTCATGACTGATGACAAGTTGCTTCAAGGCTTCCCCCTTCAGTCACTGTCTCTGAGTGGGAGTGCTGAGTTACTTACTATCTGATGGCACACTCAGGGTGCAGTGGGAACGAATTCCAACATGAACTCAACACTGCAGCTCACAATTCCGTGTCAAAGCAACTCTTTTCTGGCATCTGGAAAATCATAGTTTTCATTGTCTCCAAGTGCATAAATATGTGTGTGTGCCTCTGAGGAAAAAAGAATAAATATATATGCACACACACACACAAGCACACACAAAAAATGCTTTAATTGGAGTTAAAAGAGCCAAACAAATGTTACCTGCCATATATATAGGAGAGGGAAGGCAAGACATGAATATAAATGTTACCAGATGATCTAGTATATTTCCACAGTGTTCTTCTTCTGTGACAATGCATTCTCTTCTTCCTTGATAAATTGTACCTAAAACTCTGCATTTATTCTTGCATGCCATTGTTCAAAAATAGTATTTATTAGGTAGCTAATATTTGTAGCTGAAAAAGATACCAAAACTTTAAGACACCATATCTGCCCTCAAAAAGGTTAGGCTATAAAAGGACATACGTACTAAAGAGGGATACAAAAATAATTGTATGGTGGGGAAATGTGTGTAAGTCTTCCCTACACCACGAAATTTTTAAAAATATTTTTGGTATTTTTTATTAGATTTTTTCAATGACAGCTCATGCGTATGATTTTAAAATCAAGAACAGAAAAACTACCTTTTTGAAAAATTTTCTTAAAACACTGAAAATAATTATCTTGTTGTTTATTATGGTCAGTTATATAGAAGAAAAAGAGAAGGTAGTGAAAAACGGAAGGGACACCTAAAGAATAGGAGGGGGGAAACGCATAAAGAAAAACTGTAGGAGATAACAATAATATCTGATCTGGGTTGTGCCTGGGAACATGATGGGCACATTACAGTCATCCCTCAGAATCCGAGAGGGATTCGTTCTAGAGCCTCCACGGATACCAAAATCCAAGGATGTTCATGTCCCTGGTATAAAATGGTGTAGTATTTGCATCTCTCCCTGATATGATTTGGCTCTGTGCCCCCACTCAAACCTCATCTCAAATTGTAATTCCCCATGTCAAGGGAGAGGCTGGTAATCCCCACATATCCAAAGACAGAAGTGATTGGATTGTGGGGGGTGGTTTTCTCCATGCTGTCCTGGTGAGAGTGAGTGAATTCTCACGAGACCTGATGGTTTTATAAATGGCAGTTCTTCCTGCACTCTTGTGTCCAGAATTTATTCCTTCTGGTGGGTTCTCTGTCTCAATGACTTCAAGAATGAAGCCGCGGACCCTCGTGGTGAGTGTTACAGCTCTTAAAGATGGTGTGTCCGGAGTTTGTTCCTTCAGATGTTCAGATGTGTCTGGAGTTTCTTCCTTCCGGTGGGTTCGTGGTCTTGCTGACTTCAGGAGTGAAGCCGCAGAGACTCGCAGTGAGTGTTACAGCTCTTAAAGGTAGTGCAGACCCAAACAGTGAGCAGCAGCAAGATTTATTGTGAAGAGCAAAAGAACAAGGCTTCCACACCACAGAAGGGAACCCCAGTGGGTTGCTGCTGCTGGCTCAGGTGGCCAGCTTTTATTCCCTTATTTGGCCCTGCCCACATCCTGCTGATTGGTCCATTTTACAGAGTGCTGATTGACGCGTTTGCAAACCTTTAGCTAGACACAGAGTGCTGATTGGTGTGTTTTTACAGAGTGCTGATTGGTGCGTTTACAATCCTCTAGCTAGACAGAAAAGTTTTCCAAGTCCCCACTGGACTCAGGAAGTCCAGCTGGCTACGCCTGTCACTCTCACTCTACTCTCTCCTGCTACCTGTGAAGAAAGTGCCTGCTTCCCCTCCCGCCATGATAATAAGTTTCCTGAGGCCTCTCCAGCCATGCAGAATTGTGAGTCAATTAAACCTCCTTTATTTCTTTATTTTTTATTTTATTTATTTATTTATTTATTTTGAGACAGAGTCTCGCTGTGTCGCCCAGGCTGGAGTGCAGTGGTGTGATCCTGGCTCACTGCAAGCTCCGCCTCCCAGGTTCACACCATTCTCCTGCCTCAGCCTCCCAAGTAGCTGGGACTACAGACACCCACCATCATGCCTGGCTAATTTTTTGTATTTTCAGTAGAGACGGGGTTTCACCATGTTAGCCAGGATGGTCTCCATCTCCTGACCTCAGGTGATCCACCCACCTCAGCCTCCTAAAGTGCTGGGATTACAGGCGTGAGCCACCACACCCGGCACCTCCTTTATTTATAAAGTACTCAGTCTCAGGTGTTTCTTTATAGCCTTGTGAAAACAGATTAATACATTCTCATATACTTTAAATCATCTTTAGATACAACACCTAATACAATGTAAATGCTATATAAATAGTTGTTACACTGTATTATTTGTATTAGTTTTTATTGTTGTATTGTTATTTTTATTGTTCTTTTAAAAATATTTTCCATCTGAGATTCATTAAATTTGCAGATGTGGAATAACCCATAGATACAGAGGGCTGACTGTACTGAAATTTTCTCATTTATGTTTCTCCAAAACTATGTGATATAAGAAATGAGGAAAGTGTTTTACAGATGAAGAAACTGAGGCAAATTAAATAATAAACACATTAAATAATTTGCCTTCAGTCAAAAACATGATGTGACAGGAACAAATAAAAGTATGGAAAGAGACAGTCCTTCTTGGAAAGTGTCCTTATGTTGCTATTTTTTAGAATATTGTTGTTAAGGACCTGGTTTATCACTTCTTAACAGTAGGAGTCATGTAAACATGTCAGTCCCCCATGAAACTGTGACCTCTACCAGGACACTTATTTTCTCTTATTCATGCTGCCAACAACCCCCATCCCCACAGTATGTTGTATATCTTAGTCCCTTAGTAAATGTTTACTGAATAAGTAAAATACTATGAAGCAATTCTGCCAAATCTTCCTTTGATAGCCCTCAATTCGGATTCTTTTTTCCATCATCCTGTTAGAGGTGTTGGAACCAGAGTGACTCCATTTTGAATAGGGGCTGGGTAAAATAAGGTTGAGACCTGCTGGGCTGCATTCTAGTAAGCTAGGCATTCTAAGTCACAGGATGAGACAGGAGGTCGGCACAAGATACAGGTCATAAAGACCTTGCTGATAAAACAGGTTGCAGTAAAGAAGCTGGCCAAAACCCACCAAAACCAAGATGACGATGAAAATGACCTCTGGTCGTCCTCACTGCTCATTATACAGTAGTTATAATACATTGGCATGCTAAAAGACACTCCTACCAGCACTATGACAGTTTACAGATGTCATGGCAGTGTTCGGAATTTACCGTATATGATCTAAAAAGGGGAGAAACCCTCACTTCAGGGAATTGTCCATGCCTTTCCCAGGAAACTCATGAATAATCCACCCCTTAGTTAGCATATAACCAAGAAATAACTATAAAAATTGGGCAAACAGTGGCCCGTGCCTCTGTTCTGCCTGTGGAATGCTTTTTTTTTTTTTTTGAGACGGAGTCTCTCTCCGTTGCCCAGGCTGGAGTGCGGTGGCGAGATCTCGGCCCACGGCAAGCTCCGCCTCCCAGGTTCACCATTCTCCTGCCTCAGCCTCCCGAGTAGCTGGGACTACAGGTGCCCGCCACCACGCCTGGCTAAACTGGGCTAATTTTTTGTATTTTTAGTAGAGACAGGGTTTTACCGTGTTAGCCAGGATGGTTGCGATCTCCTGACCTCGTGATCCACCTGCCTCGGCCTCCCAAAGTGCTGGGATTACAGGCATGAGCCACCATGCCTGGCCCTGAATAGCCATTCTTTTATTCCTTTACTTTCTTAATCAACTTGCTTTCACCTGATGGATTCACCTCGAATTCTTTCTTGCACAAGATCCCAGAATCCTCTCTTGGAGTCTGGATCAGGACCTCTTTCCTGTAACAATCCCACTACCACCACTATCCCAGTCAGGAGCAATTTAGGTAGAAAGTAGTAAGGAAGTTGGACAATGATAAGGTCTCAAGGACTCTGCAAGTCTCTTAGCCAGTGATGTAACGAACAAAATTATTGACCCAGTAATCATTGTTTCCTTTCTGGTTTGGTCACAGCTGGGAAGAGCCAACCAACCAAATATGAATAAACCAAGGACAGATACAACCATTTAAGGGGAGAGTCAACCGTGCAGAACCCTTGCACCCCTGTGCCCCTTCCTCCAGCTCCACTCTACATACCTCAAGACAGAAATGTATAACCTTAAATACATAGATTAGAAAAAATATAGGCTAAAATCAATTATCTATTCATCTCAAAAGGCTAGAAAAAAAGACAACTCCATTTCCTCAACTCAGAGAAAATGGAAGACTGGAAATAGTTAAGATAAAGACAGAAGAAGATAAAAAGTCCAAAAGCACAGTATAAAAAATGATATTATAAAAACTTTATGCCTATATATAAAAATTCAATAGAAGGGAAAAATTCCTGGTAAAATGAAAACCTATCAAATAGCTATAAAAATGTTAAAAATCTGAAAAATTATGTATCTTTCAAAGAAATTGAGTATTGTAAACCAAAAAGTGTCAGAGACAGGTGTCAATCAATTTAGAAGTTTATTTTGTCAAGTTATGGATCATGACCCATGACATAGTCTCAGGAGGTTCTGAGCATATGCACCTGGGGTGGTTGAGTTACAGTTTGGTTTTAAATGTTTAAGACATCAATCAATACATGTGAGGCATATATTGATTCAGGCTGGAAAGGCAAGACAGCTCAAAGTGGAGGAGTGGGGGTGATAGGTCATAGGTGGATTCAAAGATTTTCTGATTGGCAACTGGCTAAAAGAATGAAGTTATTATCTAAAGACCAGGAATCAACAGAAAGGAATGTTTGAGTTAAGATAAGGAGTTGTGGAGACCAAGGTTCTTATTATGTGGATACAGTCTCAGAGGTGGCCATCCCTCTGAGGCTGCCAGTAGATGGCAAATGTTTTATATTCAGACCTTTAAAAGGTGCGAGACTCTCAGTCAATCTCTTCAGGATCAGAAAAAGACCTAGAAAGGGAAGGGGGTTCTCTATAGTGTGTAAATTTTCCCCACAAGAGACAACTTTGCAGGACCGTTTCAAAATATTCAAAGAAATATATTTTGGGGAAAAATACTTTGGTTTCTTTTAGGGCCCTGCTATCTGTCATGTGATAGCATCTATTATGCTAGACGGACTATTATGCTAGATGGACTGACTAGAGTTAGGTTGGAATTTGGTGTCTTATTGCTACAAAGAGCCTGTTCTGTCTTAGGATCTCCATTTTAATGTTAGTGCTGATCGGTCATGTGCCTGAATTCCAAAGGGAGGCGAGTATAATGAGGCATGTCTGACCATATCCCATTCCCCTCATGGTCTGAACTAGTTTTTTGGGTTTAGTTGGGCCCCCTTAGCTGAAAGGATGATCCATTCAGTCAGCTGGGGGGCTTAGAATTTTGTTTTTGGCTTACAGTCTGTAACTAAAAATCTTCCAGCACAGAAACATCCAGGCCCAGATAGCTTTAGCATCTAATATTTAAAAATGTAAAAAAAAGACATAACACCAATCTTATACATTCTTCCAGATAATTGAAACTTTGTAACTTTTAAAATAATACAAGCATAACCTTCATGCAGATGAGGACAGTATCGCAAAGGAAAATTATAGGCCGATATCATTCATGAACTTTGATACAGTATCTTAGATAAAATATAAGAAAAAATAAGTAAACAGCAATATAAAAAGGAATAATACATTATAACCGAGTTGAGTGTATTTGAGAAATGCAAGTTTGGTTTAATATTTAAAAATAAATTCATTTAAATCACATCATTAGCATAATAATTTAGAAAATTATGTAGTCATAATAGATGCAGAAAACATTTGATAAAATGCAATATTCCTTCATGATACTAAAAAAATCACTGGCAGAGTAAGCACAGAAGGAAATTTTTTTAATCTAAGAGAGGGTATGTATCAAAATCTACAGCAAATATTACACTTAATGGTAAAATATTGAAAACATTCATCTAGAATCCAAAACATGAACAGGCACATCTGTCAACATTTTGCTGGTGACCATCCTACTTAATAAGGAAAGGGACAAAAAAGATATACATATTAGAAAGGAAGAAAAAGGCTACTTATGACTTTATACTTAGAAAGTCTCAAAAAATCAACAGCTTCACTACCCAAATTAGAAACTGGATTCAGCAGAGTTGCTGGATATAGGACTAATATATAAAAATCAAGTGCATTTAACAAACATGTATTGAGCACTTTCTATGTACTAAGGACTGTGGCCACAGCTTAAAGAGACTTAGAAACGATTTCTTACAATACAGAGCGATAGGTGCTATTATGGAATAATGCATAAGGCAAAACAGCAAACCTTTTTAAGTCAAGCTTAGAGGGCAGGGAAGGCTTCCCTGAGAAGGTGATTTTTAAGGCATATGTTGAAGGATGAGCAGAAATTTCCCAGGTGATGAAAAATGCATAGAAAAGACACCAAGTAGGCAGAAGAGAATGTGCAAAGGCATAAGTCAAAGTGCAGATTGGAATAGTAAGCTACCTTCTTACCAGTCTGTGACAAATGTGAGCCTCTACCAGGTGATTCACAGTAGGCACTCAATAAACATTTGGCGGATGGATTCATGGTGAGTAAGAATTCCTTAACCAAAGTCCACCTAGCCAGTGTTCTAGATTAACTAACACCATTTATTCCCCCTAAAGTATACTAATGGCTTCCCAGAGCACTCTGAATTCAAAGATAGTAAGCAATACACCCTTGCTGAGATGGTTAATTTTATGCATCAATTTGGCTGGGCCATGGGATGTCCATATATCTGATTAAACATTATTTCTGGGTCTGTCTCTGAGGGTGTTTCCAGAGGACATTAACATTTGAATTGATGGACCAAGTGCTTTAGCTTCAACATTGATCTTCTCCATTCTCTGTTCTCCTACAAATGAATTTTACCAGGAAAACTTTTAGCAAAAGGAGCCAGACAGGAACGAAACCATACAGTATAACATTTATATAAAGTTCACAAACAGGCCAGGCACGGTGGCTCACGCCTGTAATCCCAGCACTTTGGGAGGCCAAGGCGGGTGGATCACAAAGTCAGGAGATCGAGACCATCCTGGCTAACACAGTGAAATCCCGTCTCTACTCAAAATACAAAAAATTAGCCGGGCGTGGTGGCGGGCGCCTGTAGTCCCAGCTACTTGGGAGGCTGAGGCAGGAGAATGGCATGAACCTGGGAGGCGGAGCTTGCAGTGAGCCGAGATGGTGCCACTGCACTCCAGCCTGGGTGACAGAGCGAGACTCTGTCTCAAAAAAAAAAAAAAAAAAAAAAAAGGTCACAGACAGACAAAACTAGTCTGTGGTGTTTTAGGTCAAGATAGTGGTTATCTTTGAGTAGAAAGTTCAGGATAGTGATGGGAAGGGCTCACAGGTGGGGGCCTCTCAGGTGCTGGCAATATTCTATTTATTGGTCTGTTTGGTATTTACATGGGTATTTCCTTCACTTTGTGATCATTCATTAACCCTTTTTTCTGATTAGAAAAAAAAAGTGCAGCTTCCTGCCAGCCTTCTTTGAATTTTACATAAACACATTCTTTGAGGCTGAAACAAATCTGACTGATTTTCAATAGAAAAATAAAATATAAAAACTGTTCTTCTTGGAGTTGTTTCTAAACAGAATTAACATCAGAACTGTCTGAATCAGGAGAATCATCTATTTCGGAAAAATTGGATTCATCAAATGAATCTTCGGCCAGCAAGTGTTGGAGAATGATGTTAACCTCACACATAGGAATGCTACATTTTCTAGGATTTGACATTTTCAGTGACTGAGAATTACTATATTTTCTAAATGGAAATATCACTACTAAAAACAGAAGCTATAAATACAATGATTTTGTATTCAAAGCTGATACACTAGAGCAATGCAATAATAATAATAAAAGCAAGATATTTTGTGGCAAAGTTATCTCAGGATAATTGCTGCAGCCGCCAGTGCCGCTCTTAGTATTCTCGGGAAAAACGAGAAAAGGGTTAAGCTGTGTACACTGAGGACTGGTATACTTTTCTGAATGTGTGTGATAGAGACAGGAAGCAGCCAAGGGTCCCCGGCGAAACCCTGCCTTCAAGCCTAAAACAGCCTGACGACTGAAAAACTGGACTCCTGGTCCTGGATGAAGCCTGCCCTTTCCGGACTGATTCTTTGTGAATAATGCTTACCTGCACACTGGGAGGATGGGGTGGAGCCTCGGGAAGTTCATGCCATTTGAGATGGGAATGGGCCTGGCCTGGCCTGGCCTGTTCCTGCGTGGTGACCTGGGATTCAATCTGTGAGGCAGGAAACCTGCTAGCAGGACTCTATCTCGCTTTACTGAGAGTTTTGGTTTTTTTTTCCTTTTTGCCCAATAAATTTCATTTTCCTCACCCTTCTATGTGTCTGCGAGCCTCATCTTTCCTGGCCATGTGACAAGAGCCTGGTTTTAGCTGAACTAAGGAGAAAGTTCTGCAACATCTGGTGCACTCTAATTAAACACTTTATTAAAAAACAATTACAACATTTGTCATACCCCTTTCAATATTTGTCATACCCCTCTACTATGCCTAAGGGGGGCTTTCTGAGACTGTGTCTTTATATCTCCTGGTGAAACAAAGGTGGCAAAGATGGCTGTCAAGCAAACCTGCACTCCCCTTCATGGGTACACAGATCAAGCTCAGAACTGACGGCCAGCTAGGGACTACATTTCCCAGCCTCCATTGCAGCCTTTCTGACCATAACTGGTTTTCATTAATAAACAAAGGGATAAGTGTCACTCTGGGCCAAGACTTTCAAGAAACAAAACAAGTATTCCTCCGCATACCATCTTTTCCTTTTCAGCAGCTAAACGCAGACAGTGATGGAGATACAAAGTCATAAGAGAGAAGAGGCCTGACTTGCTACATGGAAGAGAGCTGTCTACTGACCAGGGATACCTAACTTGAGTGGTTATATGAGCAAATGAAAACTTTCATCATGCTGAAGTCACTAAATTTGGGGCTTCTGTTTATTCACAGTAGCTTACGCTATCCAAAATTACTTTCCTGGTATTTCTCTAGGGAAAAATTTGAATTTTCTTCTCTTTTCTTTTTTCCCCGTTTCTTCCCCCACCCCCTCCCCCTCCCCCCTCCCCCCTCCCCCTTCACCCCATCTGTCTCTCTCTGTCTTTTTTTCTCTCTTTCTCTCTCTCCTTTCCTTTCTTTTTATAAAATTTTTATTCAGGTGACAGTTGATTTTGATTTTGTTACTACCACTGTGTTACATTTTTCTGAGATCTGATTTATAACAGTTTGCAAACTCTTCTGTCATGTCTAATCTGCTATTTAATTCATTGATTTAATTTATTTCAATTACTTTACCTTTTATGTTTCCAGAAGTTCTACTTGGTTCGTCTTTGAAACTGCCAGATCAGTTTTTTAAGAGTTGCTTATTTCCAGAAGAAGATACTTCTAATCATGTATTTTAAAAAATATATATATAGTAGAGAACAGTTGTTTTATTATCTCTTTTTGGTAATTCCAATATCTAAACACTTTTGAGTCTACACCATCAGTTGTTTCTGCTGCTTCTTGGTCATGGTACCATATTTCCTGGTGTGCTCAGTTAGTTTTGTTGTAAATACTCATTTTCCTTAGAAAATTTTTTGTGAAACTTCTTTGAAATGGAGGAAAAGATAATTTGCTTTTGCCTCAGCCAGGTGTTGGGGGCACTACTAACTAATTCTGGACCATTTTTAAATGAATTAGCAAATCAAGTTGTAATTGACAACCAGGTGTTCTGGATGTGTTTGGGAAATCCACACAAGGGAAAGATTGTGATTACAACTTCCTAGGGATAGTTTTCACCTGTTCTGTTCAATGCCAAACAAACATTTCCCTGCAGTCCCCTGGAACTAGAGTGGAAAATTTACATCTAATTCACTTTCCCTTAAGGGTTTGACTCTTAGGGATTCCCATTTTATGACAGAAGCATCTTCTCTAAGATGTGCACTTTGAGCAGTCTTTTGAGTTTGTTTGTTGTTTCTAGTTTGAATACCCTTCAGTTACAAAGAATGTTTACCTATTTGCCAAATGCCCTCAAGGATAACGTTGCTTCAAGGCTCTGCTTACCTCTCTCAGATCCTTTAGACTGTGGCCTCCTAATCCCTTACAACCTGGTCATTTCTTTGATGCTGTTAAGCATAATTTTTAATGAATATGCTCTCCATAAATTTTAGGTTTTAGCAGGAGAATTGGTCCTAATAACATAACCTGCCATAATATTAGAAAGCACTAAATAAAGATTCTTGGGGGAAAACAGACAAACAATAAGAGAAAATCTAATATTGACCTGAAATTTAAAGTTCTAAACTATGTCTTAAAACACAGGAGTTAGAGGACAGGGTGGAGGGAGAAAATAAAAATATTCCAATTAGCATTGGGGAAGTAGGTCAGTAAGAAAGCACCTTAATGGGGAAAGGTGGGAGTTTTGTACTTCTGTAGAATAGTGGAAAATATACATGATTAGGAGAGTCAAACATGAAATGCCACTAGCAGAATGAAAAAAATACAGTCGTATTTTCAAAAGATAAGAAAAAAATAGAATGAATGACAAAATCAGCTACAAAATAAAACTAAACAAAGGAGAATCACAAAGTAAATAAATATTAAACATAAAGATGGGCCTAATAAAATTAAGTATCATATGTTAAAGTAAATGTGGATAGAATGAATTATCCCATTAAATAACTAAGACTGTCATATTGAGTTAAAAAACAAAACCCAGATATATGCTGTTTATAAGGAGAATTCTTAAAAATGGAAAAGAAATTTTGAAAATAAAAGGATAAACAGAGAGATGTCAAGCAAATGCAAACAAAAAGAAAGCAGGAATGACAATATTAATATCATACAGGGTGGAACTTAAGGTTAAAAGCACTAAACAAAATACAGAGGAACATTGTGTAATAATAAAAGACAATTTATGAAGAAGAAACAATAATCATAAACCTGCATGTCCTATAAAAATATAGCACCTAAGTATACAATATTATTAGAGGTTCAAATAATTCTTGGCTTAAAAAACAACTATCATGAAACAGTTCCAATGATTTTTCCTTCTGAATCAGATGGTTCTGGTATACCAAAAAAAAATAAAGTTCTTTGGGCACAAAATAACTAAGGAATATATAAAGACATATACATTTTCCCTCACGTCCATAGACCCTCTACTGAAATCAATTACATAATTGGCCACAAATAAAGCTTACAAATTCAAAGAGGCAGAGTGTTTTTAGGCTATATTACCTGAATATAATCCAATAAACTTAGTTAGAAATAAAGAATATGAGTGGAAAAAACCTTTAATAGTTGGAAATTAGGAAACACACTTCTAAATAACTCTTGGAACAAAGAAATAGGAAATCAAAATTGAAAACACAAGCTAGCTGGATAAAAAAAAAAAAAGAATATATATACCAAAATATGTATAGCTGTAGAAGCTATCCTGAAAGGAAAATTAATAGCCCTAAATGCTTTTATTAGTGCAGATAAGAATTAGAGCTAATTTATTTGAAAACAGAACTAGAAGAAAAGTAATAAATAAATCAACATTTGATTTGGGGGTAAGAAGAAACAATAAAATAGGCAAACTTCTAGCAAATGCAATCAGGGAAAAAAGCAAAACTAAAGAAAGTAAAATTAAAATCAAGACATGGAACATAGTAACAAATGCAGAGGGTAAGTAAATATCACATTCCAATCAATCCATACGATTTCTAACTGATGAAATTCATCATGATTTGAAAACTGTGAAATCACTAAAATGTTTCTCCCCAAAGCCCTGTAAACCTGAATAGATTAGAAGGAACTGAAAAGATGTTCAAAGAATTTACCATCTAACAAGATTCAGGGCTAAAAATGTGTCAAGAAGAGAGCCAATGTACTAAAGACCAAAAATATTTAAGACTATATAAACATTTCAGGGTCCTGATCCATTATTTAAATTTTAAAAAAACTAATTATTGTAGCAGAAAAGAGAAATTATAGGCCATTCTAATGTATGAAGTTTAAAAAGTCCTCAATAAAATACTCAGAAAAAGAATTCATCAGAAAATTAAAAGAATGCTCTTAACAAGATTTAGCTAAAGGACATAAATGATTTAATACGAAGAAATACAATAATTAAATGCACCGCACTTTTTTTCTCAAGTCATAAGGCAATCATAAATTCACACGATAACTAATAAAAATAGAAATAAAAACTATTAATAAAGGAAACTTACTTTAATTGTAAATTATAAAATGCCGTGAGGGGTCTTTAAGAAGTTCATGAAAATGCATATTATGAAAAAACTTTGCATGGATTTCAAAATTTTTTTGCACCACGATAAACTCATACTAACTTGTTATAACATGTCTGAATAAGATCTACTGTGAGGTACTAAGATGAATATGACATCAATTTGAAAAGTCCTTATCAGAACAACATGAATTCTGCTAAAATTGAGGCAAGAACAAAATCAAATTTATGGTAAAGCTTTTGTAGAAGAATAATGAAAAACAGTTGATTCTTTATGAAAAGTTTACGGGGACAATGCCCCAAAGAAAACAGCAGTTTACGTAGGAGAGCTTGCTATAAGAAGAGACAAGACAATTATGAAGATGAAGAAAGCAGCAGCAAACCATTCACATCAATTTGTGAGAACAAAAATTAATCTAGTTCATGCCCTAATTGAAGAGGACTGATGATTAACAGCAGAAATAAGAGCCAACACCATAGACATCTCAATTGGTTCAGCTTATATAATTCTGACTGAAAAGTTTACCAAACTTTTCACTCAATAGCTATCAAAACCATTGTGCCTAGGTCAACTGTAGACAAGAGCAGAGCTTTATATAGAAATTCTAAATTAGTGGGATCAAGATGCTGAAGCATTTCTTTAAAGCATATAACAGGAAGTCAAATATGGCCTTCCTAATACTATCCTGAATACAATAAGCAATCAAAGCAGTGGCTACCAAGAGGTAGAAGTGGTCCAGTCAAAGCAGAAGCGGACGGACGGGTCAAGAGCAAGGATCGTGGCCAAGGGTTTTGTGGGATGCTCAAGGCATTTTGCTTGCTGATTTCTAGAGAGCCAAAGAAAAATAACACTTGCTTATTACAAGAGTGTTTTGAGAAAGTTAGCCAAATCTTTAGCAGAGAAACACCCAGGTAAGCTTCCCCAAGAGAATCCTTCTCCACCACGACAATGCTCCTGCTCACTTGTCTCATCAATCAAGGACAATTTTGCAGGCATTTCGATGGGAAATCATTAGGCATCCACTTTACAGTCCTGATTTGGCTCCTTCTGACTTCTTTTTGTTTCCCAATTAAAAAAAAAATCTTTAAAAGGCACCTGTTTTTCTTCAGTTAATAATGTAAAAAAGGCTGCATGGACATGCTTAAATATCCAGGATCCTCAGCTCCTTAGGGATGGACTAAATAGCTGGTATCAGCACTTTAAAAAGTGTCTTGAACATGATGAAGCTTATATTGAGAAATAAAGTTTGTATTTTTTTATTTTTATCTTTTAATTTTATTTTCCACGAACTTTTCAAAGTAACCTTGTATGTAAAGATTACTACCTTCATGTTACTTAGTGCAAGTCTCTACATTTGTGGTGGGTGGCCAGTAAATGTTCATTCAATTGAACTAAATGCTTAGTGCCAAATGAATGGTCTATGCAGTAAACAGTCTACAGTTTCAGAGGAGAGAAACTCACTAAAGCCTGCATTGGTCAGGCATGGGAAAAGAGGTTAGATTCAGCATCATTTCCATTTACAAATCAAAGAGGAAGGCATTCCCCAAGGAGGGGATGTCAGAAGCACAAAATTCAGAGTAACAGAATTAAGAAACAGTTTTAAGACTGTTATTTATCCTGCCAGCACAGGGAGCCATTGACATTTTTGTCAGGGGTGTGAAATGTACCAAGTTCTATTTTAGGGATATGCATTTGAAAGGAGTACGGATTCAAACACAAACGGGCAGTATGATGTATTAACAGTCTATATTGTAACAGTTCAGGTCAGGCCCAGTGTTCTATAGAACAGTGAAATGTACCAAGTTCTATTTTAGGGATATTCATTTGAAGGGAGTACGGATTCAAACACAAATGGGCAGTATGATGTATTAACAGTCTATATTGTAATAGTTCAGGTCAGGACCAGTGTTATATAAAAGAGGGAATTGGAGAGAAGGGGTAGGTTCTGCTCTGTGAAAAGCCTATACATTAGTCCTCCATTATTCAAAGTTTCTCTTTCTGCAGTTGTCACTTAGTAGCCCTCTCTGTTATCAGATCTATTGCCACAATATTATGGAACTTGTACTCAAGTAACCCTTATTTGACTTAGTAATGACTCCAAAGCACAAGAGTGGTGATGCTGGCAATTTGGATATCCCAAAGGGAAATAATAAAGTGCTTCCTGGGCTGGGCATGGTGGCTCATGCCTCTAATCCCAGCACTTTGGAAGGCTGAGGCGGGCAGATCACCTGAGGTCAGGAGTTCAAGACCAGCCTGCCCAGCATGGTGAAACCTCATCTCTACTAAAAATACAAAAATTAGCTGGGCATGGTGGCTGGTACCTTTAATCCCAGGTGCTCGGGAGGCTGAGGCAGGAGAATCGCTTGAACCTGGGAGGCGGAGGTTGCAGTGAGCCGAGATTATGCCACTGCACTCCGGCCTGGGCAACAGAGTGAGACTCTGTCTCAATAATAATAATAATAATAATAATAATAATAATAAAAATAAATAAATAAAGTGCTTCCTTTAAGTAAAATGTGACCTTGGCTAGGGTCTGTTACTATTCATAGTTTCAAGCTCCTGCTGAGGGTCTTGGAAGGTATCCCCAGAGGATAAGTGCAGACTGCTACAGTGTCCTTCCCCACCCCAAATCCCTGACTTCATTTTTCTACATCAGTTCAAAGACATGCACCTGACACCTTCCTCTCTCTGCTTCTCCACGGCCACACCATCGTCAAGTCTTGTTGATTTTACATCTTAACTCTCTCAAATCATCTGCTATGTCTCTTTGTTGCCACCGCTTGCATCCTTTCCCATCTGGACTGTCATAAGTTCTCAGCTGCTTTTCCACATCTTCTCCAGCCCCCTTAAAATCTGTTCTTCAAATCAAACATTGGATGATTTTAACTGAAATTATAATATTCCCTTTCTCTCTCTCACGCACACACACACACACACACACACACACACACACACACGTACCCTACAGGTTAAGTATCCCTTATCTCAAATGTTTGGGAGAAGAGGCATCTCCAATTTTGGATTTTGAAGTACTTCCATATACATAATAAGGTATCTTAGGGATGGAACTCAAGTCTAAACATAAAATTCCTCTGTGTTTCATATACACCTTATCCACCTAGCTTGAAAGTAATTTTATAAAATATTTTAAATTATATTTTGTGCATGAAGCCAAGTTTGTGTACATCAGACCATCGGAAGGCAACCTCAGCCACCCATATGGTTCTACGTGAACACTCAAAGATTTGGATTTTAGAGCATTTTGGATTATTTGGGTTAGGGATGTTCAACCTGTACTAGTATGCTGTAGCTAGTAGTTGCCAGTAACTAGTCATTGAGCTGCTAGGATATCCAGGCACAATTGTAGACATCGAAAACAGCAATTTTCCTTGCCCCACAGAGGTACTATCTAGCACAGCAGGCAGAAAATAAAGAAAAGAGTAAAAAAACCAATTCAGTTATGAATAAATATTAGCATGAGCAATCAAGCAGGATCAAGAGATAGAGCAGGATGAGGAAAATTCTTCGGGCCTGGGGAGCCAGGGGAGGTTTCCATGAGTGGTACATTTGAGCAGGTGTTGATTAAATGCTTAACAATGATGTAGGGAAGGATGGAAAGAAGAAAATTGGGGGCTACAGCACATCCACCTTCGCATGCTGACTGTGGTTTCACAAGGGATTTACCTGATTTTTGGAAGATTTTTAAACCTGCAGCTTGATTTCAATCACTATAACTTCATTTATGCTGTAAGCACTGAGAAGATAATAAACATTCTCCCGGGAATCAAGTGATCAGGTTTGTCTGGTTAATTTTAGAATGCTAAAAAAAAAAGTTGGACTGCAAGAATAGGAACTATATTGGAAACTACATTCTCAAGGAGACCTTTTTTTAGGTAAATAAAAGTCACTTGGCTCTTAGTGACTGTATTACACATAGTTTCCTCAGATTTTTCTAGTACTAAACCCTGTGGAAATATATATAACTGACTTAGAAAAATAAAATGTGGCTCTTATTCTGCCTGTCCCTTTGTTGCTGTTGGTTTTTCCACTTCTAGAAGCTTTCATAAACAATTCTCAGGGCAATTTAAATTAGAGAAAGAGCCTCCAGCCTCTGGACCACACCTCAGCTTTCAGTGTAATTCTAGAAAACATGTCACAGTCCAAATAAGAAAATTAACACGTTGTCCCCTATTAAAGCCAATTTTTGCCTAAATAAATGAAATATGAACATTTTATGTCCAAATGTCTTGGGAGTTTTAGAAGATTACCCATTGTACAAAATAAGACCTCTTCTCAAGAGAGTTGGCTTTCTGGTATATAGATAACTTCACAATAAAACTCAGTATCCTATTTTGACAGGATATCCCAAAAAAGATCCTTCACAAAGGTTACTCAAGTCCCAAGAGAGGAACCATAATTGGGGTTAAGAAAAAAACAGGAGGCCAGGTGCAGTGGCTCACACCTATATATAATCCCAGCACTTTGGAGGCCGAGGTGGGTGGATCTCTTGAGGCCAGGAGTTTGAGACCTGCCTGGCCAACATGGCCAAACCTGTCTCTACTAAAATAAATAAATAAAAAATAAAAAGTATCCGGGTATGTTGGCACACACCTATAAATCCTACCTACTCAGGGAGGCTGAGGCACGAGAATTGCTTGAACCCGGGAGGTGGAAGTTGCAGTGAGCCAAGATCATGCCACTGTACTCCAGCCTGGGCAACAGAGCGAGACTCTGCCTCAAAAAAAAAAAAAAAAAGAATGGTTGTGTTAAAACTCATTAATATAAGAAACTTTAGAGCTGTTGTAATCGCTTTGTAAAATGTGAGATGAATACCAAAAATGCCAGAAGCTTTGAATAAACCATTCCATGCAATAAAAAGGATTTTTTGCAAATGGAAATGCAAATGGGACAACAGAAAAAACTCCAGAGGTTGTTGCAGATATGCAGCATTTCACAGAACAAATTTTACCTAAGAAACATGTAATCAAGGGGTGTAGAGAAGGGGGGAAAAGGGTGATAAGTTTTTTCCATTTTAGAAGCAGGTCATTTTTTTCAATTTAAATTTAGATTTTTCTATTAATATATTATCAGTAGGAAAGCTATTCCAAAAATAATTTGAGGAACAAGTTGTAAAAGACTCCAGAGCCAATTAAAAAAAAAAAGACTATTTTTTAAAAGACATCAAATAAGTTTGATTCTGGGAGTAATGAAAATGTTCCAAAACTGTAGTGATGGTTGTATAATTCTGGAAATATACTAAAAAACATTGAATTGCACACTATACGTGTTTTAAATTAGTCGATTGTATGGTATGTGATATATGTGTATATTTTACAAACAGAGTTTTATTTTAAAATATTTGATTGACAAAATGGTAAATATTCAAGGTGATGATTTGATAAATGTATACGTTGTATATTGATTGCCACAATCAAATTGACGAACACATCCATCACCACACATAGTTACCATTTGTGGGGGTGCTCACCAGGGACACTTAAAATCTGTTCTGTTATCAAATTTCAAAGAAGCAATACAGAATTATTAGCCATAGTCATTCACCATGTGTACATTAGATCCAGAGCACTTATCTGTCTTGTAGTTGAAAGTTTGCACCCTTTGATCAACATGTCCCCAGTTTTTATGTGGTCAGAAGCGAGGCTGGGCTTTGAGAATTTCAAAGACCCCAGATGCTTACGGGGACAGATTTTTAACAGGCCCTTGCATAGAGCAGACATTGAGATGAATTAGGTAGGATCTAGGGACAGTGAATCTTTTCATCTCTTTTATTTTCCTGCTTTTCCGTAAGTCTGCTCTCCACTGCAAACCATTCTTTTCCACAGTTGTCAATGTTGTCTTGATGATCTAGTCTTCTAAATCGTTCATAGTATTGAATTAAATATAGCACGAACTACCTGTTACAATTTTTTTAGTTCTCGATTCTCTAGTTAAAACGCTTAGCTTGAAAAACTGCTTATCGGCTGGGAGTGGTGGTTCACGCCTGTAATCCCAGCACTTCAGGAAGCCAAGGCAGAAGGATCGCTTGAGCCCAGGAGTTTGAGACCAGCCCAGGCAACATAGCGAGACCTCATCTCTAGAAAACATTTTTAAAATCAACTGGGCACGGTGGCACGTGCCTGTAGTCCCAGCTACTGGGGAGACCGAAGTGGGAGGATGGTTTGAGTACAGGACGTTGAGGCAGCAGTGAGCAGTGATCACGCCACTGCACTCCAGCCTGGGCGACAGACAGAGGCTTCATATCTAACAAAAAAAAAAAGAAAGAAAGAAAGAAAGAAAAAAAGGAAAAGAAAGAAAGAAAAAAACTTTTATGATTTTTATTTTCTGACTTTTAAAAATGAAAAACTATGTTGTCTTTTTGTTCTGAGCAATAATAGTGTGTGCATGTGTGTGTGTGTGTTTCAGGAAACTTCAAGAAAGGTGCCATATGAAACATCTCAGAGTTTGATTTTTTGTTAATCTATAAACATGTTAGTTGGGGAGTTCAGTCAGGAAAACAGAAACAGACAGGTCATTTTCTTGATTTAAATGATGTCAAAATTATTTCTGGGTCTCAGATATTTGCGAGGAATCATGAGTATTTGAGCTCTGGCCACATGAAACTCATTTCACATTACACTCAAACTTCATAGACATGGTTCCTCCTTAAATAGGACCATGCCTTTAAAACCCAGAGTTTCAGACTTAGAAAACAATCTCAACCAGAGGGAGAATTCTTGCGAGGTCAAGAGACTCAATGTCATAGACATCTATGGTAGTGAACTTGTTTCATAAATCTTTGCCATGTAAATGAAGTCACCAAGCTTACTGGAAAATGCAGCTGAAACCCCCTATTTTATAAGATTGTGGTAGATTTGTTGGAAGGGGAATATGAGGCTTACTCCTCTCCTTTCCTCCCTCCCTCCTCCATGTAGAACAAACTGGCTCCAGGAGAAGCACTCCCCAAAGGTCCATCATTTCGTGAAGGCCTTTTTTTTTTTTTCAGGCATGAGCTCATCACTTTCAGTTAAATAGTAATAAATGATTTGTAAGGAGCAACTTACATCAGTCCTTATAAATAACCACCCACTGCTGCATTTGACTTCCTTGAAATGTTGAGTCAGAGGCTGGATGCGCACAGGGTACCAGCTCTGCAATCTCTCAGTCCCTTGGTGCCAGACAAGTTCGAGTAAGCCTCAGAGCCTGCCAAGGGGACAAGGGCACTGCCTTTCACAGATACAGAACCTCTTTAGGCCACTAAGCCCTGGGTAGAAAAGGCAAAGGCAGCGTGGACCATGTTCCTGGGGTCATTCAGTTGCCATAGACTTTTCCTATTGCTTCTGCCATCAGTAAGTAAACTCAAATCTCCTTTCTACTCTCAGAGCCCTTCATAAACCACCTTTCTCACAGGCTGCTCTCAAGAGTCCTCAGATATAAAGGGCAGACATTCTCATTGTCAGCTACTTTGGGGAAGGCACTTCGTATCCCATACCGAGCAGTAATGTGTGCCTCCCTTCTCTGCTGCTGAACTGTGTGGAAAGCGAGTGACCTTAGTTACAAACAGGGCTAGAATTCAAGGCTTTGAAAGGGCAACACATGGCTTTTCAACTTAACCTATCAGGCATTGACCCCAAATTTTTATCAAAAAGAATGACTTATTAGAAAGAAGGTAAAGAATGGAGGCTGAGCATCAAAAGAACTCGACTTGAGGTTTATCTTCACCCTTTACTAACCAAGGCTCTCAGCAGTCTTGCTCCAACTTGGCCAAGACATGCAAGCCCTGGACACACAGTGTCCTCCACTGTCAACTGAGATTGTCTAAAATGCCCCTTGCGCCCATCTCACAGGCTTATAGAATCACATGAGAGTGCCAGCACACTTTGGATATATAAAGTGGTGTGCAAATGTTAGGTAGATAGATCACAAACCCACGTAGGATCTGAAGCTATTTCCAACACACAGATACAGAATTCGTAGCTCTAGACTCATAGTGCCCATCCTGCAGTAGATTGAATTATTAATCCCAATCCCGTATGCCTTTCTGCAACCATGGTCTTGACTATATAACTTTGCAATTCTTTCAACTAAAGGCAGAGTATGCTTCCCCTAGGATGACCAACTATCCTGGTTTTCCCAGGACTGAGAGATTTCTCAGGATGTGGCTTTCAGTGCTAAAAACCAGGGAAGTCCCTGGAAACTGGGATGGATTAGACTCTTCCACTTCTTGTATTTGGGCTTGGCCAAGCAACTTGCATTGGCCAATGAGATTCTAGCAAATATGACATGGCAAAGTTTGAAATATGTTTAGGTGGTGATATTTGAGCTCCTGCACTTCTGCCATTGCTATGAAAAGAACTTTCCTCCTCTGAGTAGCTGCTGTCCTTTCTACCTAGGTCCCAGAGTGAACATATATAAAACAGACCTAACTGTAACCTGCAGCCCAGATGGGCCAGTCTGGATATAGCTTAGATTAGTCAACTCCCAACAAACACACAGATATGTGAATAAGAAATAATGTTTGTTGTTTTAAGCCACTGGCTGTTGGAGTGATTTGTTACATAGCAGTAGCTAACTGATATATATCATGTTTCTTCTGTTCAAGGCCACCTTTTGCTTTCTCTGTTCTCAGCTATTTGCCCTGCATTTTTATTATTTATTTTGGGAATGATAGATAAGAGATATGGTTTGGCTCTGTGTCCCCACCAAAATCTCATGTTGAATTGTAATTCACAATGTTGGGGGAGGGATCTGGTGGGAGGTGACTGGATCATGGGGGTGGATTTCCCCCTTGCTGTTTTCCTGATAGTGAGTTTTCACAAGACCTTATGATTTAAAAGTGTATGGCATTTCCCCCATCGCTCTCTTTCTCTCTCTCTCTCTCTCTCTCTCCTGCTGCCATGTGAAGATGTGCTTGCTTCCCGTTCACCCCTGTGCCATGATTATAAGTTTTCTGAGGCTCCCCAGCCATGCCACCTGTACAGCCTGTGGAACTGTGAGTCAAATAAACCTCTTTTCTTCATAAATTACTCAGTCTCAGGTAGTTCTTTATAGCAGTGTGAGAACAAACTAATGCAATAAGTCATGTTTTGTGGCATAGACTTCTCGGCACCTCTCTGTCTACTGTACAGAAGAAAAATGCTAACTTTGTGATTATTTGTTTTATAAATTGGAAGAAAGAATATATTAATGGATGAGTGTAAACCTCAGACACTTGGTGGTGTTATGATATATTCCCCTCAAAGAAGTATTCTGGGTATCAGAAAGTGAATTCTTACAATTTTCTGTTGCTGGGACATCCATTTCGAATACAGGTTTAACTTTCTCATAGCAGAAGCAGGCTCAGTCACCTCGACAGTTTCCAGTTCTACATCACACCCAAATGGCTCGAACCAGTGCCAGACATAAGAACTCAGAAGCATCTCTTCCACCTATCAGCCTGGGCTACCCGCTTTCCCACTGCTTCCTTTAAAAGGACCATCTCAGCCTGGCGTGATGGCTCATGCCTATAATCCCAGCATTTTGGGAGGCTGAGGTGGGTGGATCACTTGAGGTCAGGAGTTTGAGAACAGCCTGGCCAAAATGGTGAAATGTCTCTACTAAAAATACAAAAAAATTAGCCGGGCGCAGTGGTGCACATCTGTAATCCCAGCTACTCGGGAGGCTGAGGCCGGAGAATCACTTGAACCCAGGAGGTGGAGGTTGCAGTGAGTCGAGATCCTGCCATTGCACTCCAGCCTGGGTGACAAGAGCAAAACTCCATCTCAAAATAATAATTAAAAAAAGAACCATCTGGCATTTGTTCAAAAACATCAAGTGACCCACATCCTGCTCCCTCATATTTACTGCCAATTGTTATGCATTTCTCTCTCTCTCTCTCTTCCTGACTCTTCATTCCTGCCTCCTGTGACCAAGGGAGGGAGGACTGCCCTCCCAACTCATTGCTTCCTCTCTGCCCAGGATCTGTAAGTAAAAATCTTTTAACATGTTTCCTACTGCGGTGGTGTACTGAATCTGTGCCTTCCACATGAAGAACCAGGGGCTGTCCCAGGCCAGGTTTTCCCCCAGGACGCTGAAGAGAACATGAGGTCAAGCTCCCAGCCGAGAGCAATGGTCAGGCAGGCATAAACTGGACATGGGTCAGACAAGAGCCACAAGGGCATCTGCCAGTAAAAACAAGTTTCCCATGTGAGGGACCCCCTGGTCATGGGTCAGACAACTAAGCATTAGGCTGTCTGCCAGGTGAAAGAAATATCCGTGAAAGACAAACTGCAGACTCCAACGCCCATCTCCCCATCACTTCCCATTAGGGCAGGCTTGCTAGCCACTCTGGTACTGGAGATCCAATTTAACTAGAGGGTCTCAAAACACACGTCAAAGAAATAAGCTTGTGATTCCAAAAGAGTAGATGCTTAGAGACACGTCTGACCCCATGCTCCATATCTTTTCAGAAACACCTATTAAATATAAAAATATGGAAAATTCCCATGAGTGCCAGAAGCTTTGGATAGGCATAATCATTTGTCCCTAAAATATTCATGTTCACTTAGATTTTTAAAAAATCTCTTTCTCCTCTTTTGCAGTGTAGAAAACTTTGTAATACTTGAGCTGCCCCTCTCTTATTATTTTTGTGATGTCAATTTCAGCTTTCTTAAAAAGTAAATTTCCATAAGTCCTCCAATACCAAGCAGGCACACAATATAATTAATGATTATCATTATGTCATTGTTAAAATCATGCCTCTAATGTATATAAAATAACTTGGGTTATTCATGATATATTCAGAGGATATGTCAAATCAGTATGATCCTATTTGGGGGAACTATCTCTGTGTGCATATAGGCATAGACAAGTTACAGTTAAATGTGGTTAGTAGCCGGGCACAGTAGCTCACACCTGTAATCCCAACACTTTGGAAGGCCAAGGCAGGCAGATCACATGAAGTCAGGAGTTTGAGACCAGCTGGCCAATATGAGGAAATCCCGCCTCTACGAAAAATACAAAAATTAGCCGGGCCTGGTGGCGCATGCCTATAATCCCAGCTACTTGGGAGGCTGAGGCAGGAGAATCTCTTGAACCCAGGAGGTGGAGGTTGCAGTGAGGCAAGATTGCGCCACTGCACTCCAGCCTGGGCGATAGAGCGAGACTCCATCTCAAACAAACAAGCAAACACAAAAAAAGTGGTTATCACTTGGTGCTACAAATGTATGTCATATTTATTTTCTTCTTTTCACATGACCTTATTTGTTTAATTTTTCCAAAAATCATGAATTTATCATGTAGGAAAAAATTTTAAAAAAAACAAAGCATTTTAGAGAGTAATCCTTCACCTTTCTCTTCTCTTTCCCAAGACCCTCAGGGGCTGGAAACCCACCTGCTCATCTGCCTGCCGTGTCCCAGGCCAGTCCTCTCTCTGAAGCCCAGAGTTCCATTTTCCTTGACCTTCCCAGAGTGACTCCTGAACTTTTACTCCATAGCCAGGCTGGGCCTAGACCTTAGGTTCCTCAGACTTCTTGATGGATGAGGAATGAGTCTGAGAAGGGATGAGGCAGACGGAGAGAGCAAAGAGAGGGTGGGTCCTGGGCCCTGACTCTGGGGTGGGCATTCAGGCCATGGAGATCCTATTGCCAAGGAATCAATCCAAGACCTTTGTTTCTTAAGGTGTGTGTGTGTGTGTGTGTCTGTGTGTGTGTGTGTGTAGGATTAATTCAGTGTCAGAGAAAATTGTTAACATTGGCTTTGTTTCTGGGTTGTTGGAGCCCTAACAAAGAGGAGAAAAATCTGTAAAGGCTCAGCTTAACTGTGTAAAGAAACACAAATTACAGGCATTTACGTGATCTGGTCACCATTCATTCGAAAAAGCCTCCCAGCACAATAACAATTATCCATTTTGTTAAATATGTGGATGTTGCCAGATTAACTCTGTTGTAAATTTTAATTAATTGCAACACAAAACTGTTGGCCTGTGCTCAGACATCACAGTTGGCTGTCCCTGAGGCATTATCATCTGCTCCCAACTTTGAGAAACTTCAGAGAACAGTGATTGTAATGGCAAGATGAGTCCAAATGCTTCAGACCACTTAATTGCTATTTATGTGATTATCACTACGGTAGTGACCCAGTAAATCTCCCCAAAATTTAAATAACAAGGCTGTACTAATTCTTCTTCAAAAAGCGAAAACACATTTCTTATTTTTTCTAACATTTCTCTCAATTACTTATGGGTCATCATTTTGCACCAATATACCAACCAGATGGCTTATATTCATCTTATTTACACTATTTTTCCAGCCAAACAGTATTAATCCAACAGTATAAACTGATCGATGTAAACTTCTTGCTGCCCAAGACCTACAGCAGCCGATTCTCTTCCTTCTTGCCCCTGGTTGGGTCACCTCATGGTCCTCCATCCATCTGTCCAGTCTCTTCATCCTCGAACCGTTTCATGCCTCTCCAGTGTCTTCTCTCTTTTCCACTGAAGCCTTCGTGGGTGGTCTTCATAGCCCAGGCTTGGCATCATCTCCAGTTCAGAACATGTCTTTGTCTTGATGTGGGCTAGTGAAAAGACCATTTGCTGAAACAGAACCACCCACACATATGGAGAACGTGACCCAGCAGATGGATGATTCTGGAACTTAAAATGTCGATTGGTCCTTCTCTTATACATTTACTGCCGTCACAATGGTCATGCTTAGTCAATCAATCAATGCATATTTACTGAGAGGTTAAGAAGTGCCTAGGATTTTACTTGGACTATAAGAAATACTAAAGTAGCATAGCCCCTTATCTAGACAACTGTATATTTACTCGGGACAGAAGAACTTGGAGGCAGGGAGCAGGGGAATGAGGAGGGAATTAACCTGCAAGAAACAAATAGAGAAAAAAATAACACACATGCATGCATGTACACACACACACACACACACACACACACACACACACCCCTACCTCAGTCGGATTGGCCACACATACAGTAAGATACAGTGAAGTAGGACAGAGTGAGAGACAAGCAGCAGGTAATCTGAGTGAGCTGTCCCACAGCCCACATCGGTTAAGGGCATCTTGCCATCCTGCTTTCTTGCAACTGTTCCTTGTACCACCCATGCCCATCTTTTCCACTCAGCTTATAAGCTCTTCCAAGGCAGGAGGAGCAGCTCGGATATTTTCCACAGGCTCCAGTGTTATGAAGCCCAGTATTAGTCTTTTAATTCATTTCAGTACCAGCCCCATGCATAAATCCTCTCAAAACATCGTCTAATAGGTATTCTCTAAACAGAAAGAAATGAAACTCGAGCAGTCTTTAATTTGCTGGTTTTTCCAAATCTTGCACACAGTTTATTGCAAAACAAGTCATTGAACTAGATCCTTTGTTAAACCTGCTTCAAATCTACTGAATTACATCTGGCTCCTTGTTTTGGACTTACAGAGAAGTAGCCAAATTATAATGTCCTTTCTTCCCCCGGCAAGAAAAGCAGCCATCAAATGAAAAGAAGGGAATACAGTGTTTGTTGAGGGCTGTGAGGAAACCCATTTCCTAAATGTCCATTTTGGATGGCACTGGTTTCCTGTTTAAAATTTGTTTTCAAATGTAAATGTGAGCCCTAGAAAAAGTAATGTTATTATTATTTGAGGGGGAGACAGAATTCTTGATCAATTGTTCTGGCAGAGGAAAAGGAAAGGGGCAAGGAAGGGGAATTAAAGGAAATGACAATCCATCATGAAACGGGCCATGGGGAATGCAGCAAGTGAGGATGCTGTAGGGCGCCGAGACATCAAACATGACTGACCACTCAAAGGTCAACCACAAGATGCTTGGGAACTGGAGCAGACACTGAGAGCGTGTGCCCAGCCTCTTAGCAAGAGCCTGGAAAGAAAGGGGCTTGATAAAGAAGGGTCAGTCAAGAGGGGGGAGAAGCATTATGTCAATATTTAGACTACCACAGAGAGACAGTTGAAACCTGGAAGAGAGGGGTGGATTTGTGGTCCAGAAAGAAAGAATGAAGCCACCCGAGGCTCAGTGTGAGGAAGCAAGTAGGTTCGCCTGAGGCCGACTTGAACATTCTAGATCTACACTAACGCCTTAAGTTACACTGAACAAGTTCAAATAATAATACTACAGGGTTAGCTTGTACCTCTGAGACTTCCACCTACTATAATACAATATTTTCTGTCTCAGAATTAGCAATCTTCACTATCTTTAGAGAGGAAACTCCTAGATCCTTGGGTGGTGGAACTTGAGATATTGCAATTTGGGCTTCGCCTGAAGCCATTTCCTCCAAGAAGTGTCTGTTAAGAGTGCAAATAGCAGCAGCTGTGTCTATACACTGGTGATTATAGCATTACAACCACAGAGGACCCTGGGCTGCTCTGAGTAGCGTGTGCTGGGCGTCCTCAGACTGGCCAGCCGTCGTCGGAGAAGGGCCAGGCGCAAGAGCAAGCCACACAGGCCTTGGCAGCGCAGGCTGGCCACCCGGGGCAGAGCTCTGGAGGAATGAGCCTGTGATGAAACCACTATAAATCTCTGTTTAAAAATCCTTGTTAAGTTTTTTGTTTTGTTTTGTTTTGTTTAAATGTTGTTTAAACATCTTTGGTTCTGGAAGGGAGGTAGGCTCTTAGAAATCAGTTCTGAAGAAGTCCTTGACTGAAGCCAAGTGTGTCTGATGAAGTATTAGAATCTTGATAAAGAAAACATTAAACAGAAACTTAAGTGTTTAATGTAAAAACCTGGCAGCTGTGTGTTGCTTTTACTTAGTATCTACCTGCCGAGAGATGGAGGTTTTTCCCTTTGTTTTGGTTGGAAAATTCCTCTCTTTCGATTGGAAAAACATTGTCAGTGAGGTTCATTTTTTTTTTTCAGTATAGAGATCCATCTTTCTAACTGTCATGTGATCGGTTTGTATAGCTCAGAAAAAATGCACAGGCGATCTCAAAAACTCAGGAGCATAATTAAGGGCCAGTGAGTGTCTGCTCTGACTTACTTTTATCAGTCTAATGGAAAAATGCACCCATGGCTAAGAAAGAGAAAAACAATATAGACAGCTAGAAGAAGAAAATCAAAGCAGTGTAAAAGCTCATGATGCCAACATGACATTGAAGGTTGAAAGTCAGGAGTCCGTGTGTAGAACAGTGCCTGCTATACAGTAGATGCTCAATAAATGTTGAATGAAAGAGAGGTCGAAGCTTGAGAATAAGATAAATGATGTTATAGTAAGCCAATTCTAACTAGAAAAGTGTAACATTTTTGGAAAATGCTTTGCATATTTTTATATATAGAAATGCTTTCCAAACATTTTCATGTCAAGGCATACATGGGTAATAATACTAGGTTGGTGCAAAAGTAATTGCGGTTTTTGCCATTACTTTTAATGGCAAAATAATAGTACAGTGAGTTAGATAAAATGGGATTCACACAGACAAAGGCAACAAGCTCAGGAGCTGCAGCCTGGGCCCCTGCCACCACTCTAAAAGCTGACAATCAGTATCCTGGCAGCTCTCTGCTACCTCTGCACCACACCATTCATGCCTTAGCCCACTGTCTGGGGAGCTCTATGATGGCAGGTCTTGAGATCTCTGCTTTTAACTTTCATAATGTTTCTTGTATAAAGAAATGCTTGACATACAGAGTGGAATAATAGACACAGGAGACTCCAAAAGGTGGGAGTATGGGAGGGGGGTGAGGAATGAAACATTGCCTATTGGGTACAACATTCACTATTCAGGTGATGGGTGCACTAAAAGCCTAGACTGCACCACTATGCAACGTACCGATTGATCAAAGCTGCATGTGTACCTTCCTAAATCTATAAAACTTTAAACAATGTAAAATTTTAAAAAAGAATGATAATCTCTCCATGCTTGAAGCCTCATTACCACCTAATAAGAGCTTCTCCTAATTATAAACAAAGTATCTCAGAGGAAATGAGTTATCTCCCAATAAATCTCAAAACGTACTTGCCCCGATATTATTCTCACCATTTCCCCCCTACCACTCAATTTGCTGTACATAACACTTTTACCAAGAAGAACCATGGGATGCTTCCTTTTGTAACATTCTAAACTGTCCTTTCTATTTTAAGTCTGAGATTTTTGGTTGAGGGCTTAGGCGATCACCTGTTCATGCCCAGTAGGTGTCAACTCTGGCAAACATGCTCACCAAACACCAGTTTTCTCTTCCATCTGGAGCACAACCAGCCTCTATTTTCTAGCAGCCTTTCTTGTAGTTAAAGTGATTCTGTGACTGGGTTCTCATCAATACAAAGTGAGTGATACTCAACTGACCACATCCAGACCCCCCCCAAATTAAAAATCAGATGTTCCACCTCTCTGCTCTCTTTCCCTTTGTGTGAGCTAGATTGAGATGGCAAGATAGAACCAGCCTGGGACCCTGAATCACTGCATGGAGTAAAGCTGCCCACCAGTTGGAAACAACCACCTTGAACTGTTATGTGAGGGAAAGTAAACTTCTACTGTCTTTGAGCCATTGAACAATATGGGGTCTGTTTGTTATAGCATCTAGCATGATCCTAACTAATACAACTCCATGGCCATGGATCTGTGCAGGCCCACTCTCAGAGTCACTTTAATTCATTGTTCCCTGGGCCTCTCACATAACAGCATTTCAGTCATTCTACCTTATGTCTTTTTATACTTCTTCAGATGTCCCGGACACAAGAACCCACTGCTCAGACCAACTACCAAGGGTGACTGCCACAATTGCCCCTCATTTACCTGGCCCAGAACAGAACTCCCAGTCTCCTGGCTCCAGGGACTGACAGCTTTATCCCAGACCCATTCAAATGAGTGGAATCTCCCATCTGCTTTATTGGCTGACACCATAAAATGTCCTGACCTCAAATGAATTTTATGTATTTCTACAAACATAACATTTCTTGCCATTGTTTAATTTGAGATGTCTTAGGGATTTATTAATAGTTTCATAAAGATATTTTCTGTTTTATCTGACTGAAGTATTTGCCTAGGATAAAAAAAATTCTTTTTTCCATGCATTTTTTATTCTCTATTTGCTCTTGGCATCTATGAGGCATTAACTCCACATTTGACTCAAACCCCAGGTAGAACACTCATTCCCAGGAATGGAAAACAAACAGGTCAGGCCCCAGAAGAAAGAAAATGAATATAGAGAGATTATTGTTTTGTGTCGTATCATGGTAAAAATGAAAATCATTTAGAATCAAACTAAAAAGATGTATCGGAATCGGCTCAGCCCTCCCTACTCAACATGGACCAACATCAATTGAGGGCTTGTCACAAATGCAGAATCTCAGGCCATGCTCCAGCCCTCCTGAATCAGAATCTGCCTTTGAACAAGATCCCCAGGTGGTTTGTGTGCACATTCAAGTGTGAGAAGCCTGATCCAAGCACATAAAGAGCTGGTGGTACAGTATAACTCCCTCCAGTCATTTCCCATCAAGGATCTTTAATCTGAATGGGAAAAAAATCAAGAGTCTCCCATAACTTAACTGACTTTACTGAAGCTGACACTTTTCTGAATGCTCACAACCTAGTGAACCTCCCTGTAAGTACTTAGGTCCCGCATTTGCACATTAAAATTATTTCCACTTAAAAATGCAAAATGACTAATGATACGGTTTGGCCGCGTGTCCCCACCCAAATCTTATGTTGAACTGTAATCCCCACGTATTGGAGCAGGGGCCTGGTGGGAGGTGATTGAATCATGGCGGTAGACTTCCCCCTTGCTGTTCTCATGATAGTGAATGAGTTCTCACAAGATCTGGTTGTTTAAAAGTGCAGAGCACTTCTCTCTGTGCTCCCTCTCTCCTGCTGCCATGTGAAGACGTGATTGCTTCCCATTCACCCTTCTGCCATGATTGTAAGCTTCCTGAGGCCTCCCCAGCCATGCCTCCTGTACAGCCTGTGGAAGTGAGTCAATTAAACCTCTTTTCTTTATAAATTACTCAGTCTCCAGTAGCTCTTTATAGCAGTGTGAGAACAGACTAATACAACAAATTAAATGCTGGAGGAATCACTCATTTCCCATCTACCTGTTGTCTGTATGAATTTGCTGGAACTGTGCACTGGAGTAGGGAGGAGGGATGGGGGACTAATCTTGGAGGGAGGAGAAAAGGAGAGAAGGAAACATATATAAGCATTGTGGTATATGTCTTACTAGTATTTTTTTCATATATATATTCTTAAATGGCTTAAGGTGTACATAGTGTTTAAATTATATTTTTACTTAACAAGATAAAATGAAAAATTCTCCATATAAATAAATATAACATGCTCAGTGGTTGTATGGTAGTCTATCCTAAGAATTCTTTACTATTTCTTAATCCATACCCTACTGCTGGACATTTAGTTACTAATTTTTTTCTCCATTATAAAAATGTTTTGGGGATGATTTTTGAAGATAAATTTTAGCCCACATCTCTGATATCTCCTTTGAGAATCTCCTTTTAGAATTCTTTACACTGAAATCTTAATTTCCATCTGAAATTTACCTTATTTTGAGATAAGAAATAGTGAGCAATTATTTTTAGAAATAATTACACCACTATTAGATAATCTATGAAGTTTAATGACACAATCACATCCCAATTTCTTATCCTTTTTCAACTAATCTCATGTGATTTTCATTCTGTTTTACTTATTGTAAATCTGCAACCTATTTTAGTTTCTGATAGTGAAAATGTATAACTAATTTTTTTTCAAAAGATTCTTGGCTACTTTGTCAAGCTCTAAAAAATATTATTAGAGTTTTTTAAGAATTACATTCAATACACCAGTTAATTTAAGCTGTAATGTCTATACTGCACATTCCAGAAATATGATATTTCTAAAGGTAGTAAAATCAATTATTTTTGTTTGATAAAGTGTGGTCATATTTTTTGTGTATCCTGGATATTCCTGCCTTAAATTTAATTCAGTTTTTTTTAGAATTACATTCAATACACCAGTTAATTTAAGCTGTAATGTCTATACTGCACATTCCAGAAATACGATATTTCTAAAGGTAGTAAAATCAATTATTTTTGTTTGATAAAGTGTGGTCATATTTTTTGTGTATCCTGGATATTGCTGCCTTAAATTTAATTCTATCTGTTTTATGTTTCTTTTGCTATTGGGAATGCAATTAGGACCTAAAGCTTATTGCTGACATGTAGGAAAGCTATTGACTTTTTATAGTTATTTTATAACTGACAACTTTACTGAACTCTTTTCACAAATGTAATTGTTTTTCATTGATTTGCTTTGGTTTCCTGTAAAGTGAATCTACCTGCAAAGCAATGAAAATTCCTTCTTTCTAATATTTAATACTCTTCTCACCTTTTTTTTCTTATATTGTCTTTCACATTTTCAATGTACTTATTTGACTTGAGTTTTTAAAGGATGATTTATAAATGAAACAGAGTACTGGTTATTGCTATGCTTGTTTTTCAAGTTTTTGGTATTAGGATTTTGGTATTATTGAAAGTATATCCACTTTAGTAAGCTTTGGAATCACTGCATGAGTGAGAAACTTTTTATTCATAGAATACTTGAAAACTTTTCCAAAATGCCATTTTGGTTCGGACATTTGACTCCATGTAAAATTTCATTAATGGCTTTAGTCCTGTTATTTCAGATATCAACTTGGGTTGATGCATCTTGATTCTAATTTTCTAATCTGGACTACCTAGATTTTCAAATATTTTTATATATTAAGCACAGTATATTTTAGCTTCCTCCAACTGTTGTTTATTCTTCATCATGATATTGTGTATTTGTCTTTTCTCTCTTTTTCTCATTTTTCCCACTGCCATGTTCCTTCCTATGCAACTTCTCCAGCCCTTTTATTTTCCTGTCACTGACCAAACACTTTAATTGTGATGTTTATCAGAGAATTATGCTTCCTGTCCAACTGTTAAAAGGGAATTTTTAGTATTTTTTCCATATATCTCATACATATTTATGTAAACATTGATTCACATCACATATATTTTAAATATGTATTCTCTAATATTCCTACACCCTTAACTGATTGTTTTCCTAGGGCTGTCACTTTTTTTTTTTTTTTTTGAAATGGAGTCTCGCTCTGTCACCAGGCTGGAGTGCAGTGGCACGATCTCATCTCATTGCAACCTCCGCTTCCCGGGTTCAAGCAATTCTCCTGCTTCAGCCTCCCAAGTAGCTGGGACTGCAGGCGCGTGCCACCACACGCAGCTAATTTTTGTATTTTTAGTAGAGACGGGGTTTCACCATGTTGGCCAGGATGGTCTCGATATCTTGACCTCGTGATTTGCCCGCCTCAGCCTCCCAAAGTGCTGAGATTCCAGGCATAAGCCATTGCGCCCAGCCGGATGTCACTCTTAATAGCAAAAGGGGTTCTGACTGTGTGGAATTCTCTTGCCTCCTGTGAGGACCATCTGAGCATGTGCATCCCAGTTCATGGAGCATTCTTTACAGCATTTCAATAACTGCCTTGCTCGAACCATGCAGCTCTGAGCAACCTGCCTATATCTCAAAGTCAACAGTTCCAAAATCTTAGGAAACAGGACCTTCCCTGTCAAAGTCAAAATAGGAAGACAAAAACCGCTTTAAGTGCATTAGCAGAGGGAATTTACCGCAAAAAATTCAGCGGCAATGTGACAGAGGTGAGTTAACCTGGGGATTGGCAACAGCAGGAGGCCAGGGCACATCCTAGCTGAGGGGACACAGGAGAAGGTAGTGATATGGGAGCTCGCGGGGCAGGGGAACCTGATTAAGCCAGGGGCCTGTCCAGTGAGAGCTGGAGCCTAGAAGAGGGGTCAGCCTGGGGGGTCAGCCACTCTGTGATGCGGAGGGGAGCAGGCCAAGGACCAGGAATGGATCCAAGGGCAGACAGGCCCAGTCCTGGCACAGGGCCTTAGCAACAAAAGCCTATTTTATGTTTTTGGCTTTCAACACTTATGAAACGGATTGGCTAGATACTAAATCAACTTTAGTCCACTGTACTTGGTGCAGTTAGGTCAATTTTGCTCTTTTCCATTAGTTCTCAATGGCCTTGTACCAAACCAGAGTGGACAGATTCCCCAGGAGGCTAACGAAGCCTAAGACCAGAGACCATCATCTAGAAGATGCCTTCCAGGGTCGTAGCAAAAGACGTAGCAATGTGTGTACCTGGCTGCCTGTTTTATAAAAATGCAAACTCAATCAGCCACAACTACTATCTCTATGCAACTCCACTATCACACTCTGGCGATGGTTGGCACTGGAGTGGGATTTTTAGAATCAGGCTAAAAGAAGTTTAGTTGGGGATACATTTTGTTTTCACTTAGCAGTATATATTTATGTGGTCCAAGGTCATTTCCAAACAGAGTTAAATTATTGCTTGCCATCCTGGCATAGGAATGGCTTTTAGGAATATTCCTACTGCCTACTGTCTGACTCACTCAGCATCATAATATGAAGGTGTGAGACCACAGGCTGTATCATGGTATATCTCTGTCCTACAAATCTTGACACCAGAAATATGAGTAGTGAAGAAAAATAAGGTTTGAAATGTGTGGCAAAAATCCCGCCTGTCTTTACATATGCAAAATTGTAAGAGGATTCATTATTTTGAACACTTGGTCCAAACCAAAATTTTCTCCTGTCAGAAAAATGGTAATCCATCATATATATATATATATATACACACACACACACACACACATATATACACACACATATACACACACACACACACACATATATATATATACATATTTTTTTTTTTTTTTTTAATGGAGTCTCGCTCTGTCTCCCAGGCTGGAGTGCAGTGGCACCATCTCGGCTCACTGCAAGCTCCGCCTCCCTGGTTCACGCCATTCTTCCGCCTCAGCCTCCTAAGTAGCTGGGACTACAGGCGCCCACCACGACGCCCAGCTAATTTTGTTTTTGTATTTTTAGTAGAGACGGGGTTTCACCATGTTAGCCAGGATGGTCTCGATCTTCTGACCTCGTGATCTGCCTGCCTCGGCCTCCCAAGGTGCTGGGATTATAGGCATGAGCCACCACGCCTGGCCCATCCTATATATTTTTAACTTATTTGATGAGAATGATGTGAAGTATAGTGTGTCAAAATTCCTGTTGTTTATAGGAAACAGATTTATAGACAGATGCAGTGGCAACAGTCAAGCAAAAGCACGGAGTGGTCAACAATGGTTCTCTGGCTGGGAACGAGGAGGTCCCTATAAGAGATGGCAGCAGCAGCCAGATTACCATGGGTTGAGGAGGAATTAGGAGAAAAGGGATGTCGAGTGAAAGAAGCTTGGACATCAAGAAAAGGCAAGAAATCCTGTGGCTATTAGAAGTTAAAGGGAGTGCAGGATTAAGAGGTGAGTTTATCTTTTGTCGTAAGATAAATAAAACGTAAGCATATCTTTATGTTGAGGTTAAGCAGCCAGTAGAGAGGAAATGGTTGAAGGCATGGCGGAGGAATGGAGATCTCAATGGTGCCATTTCCTGTGTGAACTGGGGTAACTCACACTTCTCTGAGCTCATCTGTAAAACTGTGGCCACAACAGCTGCCTGATCTTCCTCCCAGCATTGTTGTAAGAATCCAATGGCATACTTTAAGAACAAGTGCATTGTAAATGATAAAGTATCTTGTAATTGCTAATTGTGGGCCTTACTTGGGTTGGGTGAGGCCTCCTTGATAGATCATTCTGAGTTCAACTGTAAAAATTCATGCAGTAAATCAAAACAGATAATTTTCAGTCATAATTTGGCATATTCTCCTAGACCATAGCTCTGAAAAACTGAGTCAGTTGTTGAGTTGAGTAGAAAGTAAAGATAATGGCGGAAAATTTTTGCAGTCTCCATCCTAATATTACCTGCTTGAAAGAGTGCCCTGACTCAAGGCCTCAACTTACCCAGACTTTGGAGCAATAATTTAACTATCTCGGGAACAGAAGCAATATGACTATCTTATCTTGTTTTCATTAAATCCTCAAGTAACTGCCCACATCCCAAAGAAACCATCGGCTACAATCTGGCTTGCCCTGAAATTCTGCACACAAAGACAGCATATGCTAACTATGCTAGTGTAAGGCATTCCAGTCTATGTTACAGTGATCACCTGCTATGACCTGCTATCAACACTCACTCTTCTATGTACCAGGAATACAATAACAGGCCCACCGTATTATACAACTCCAGGGGCACCATTTATAACACAGTCTATGTAAAAATAGTATCCACTCAAACAGAACTACAATGGCAAGAAATGCTGACCAAAATCAATGTTTTACTCTTCTTCCTTGACTCATAGCTAGGATATATTTCCAAGCCTCCCTGGCAATTAGCTGTGAGTTCTACCTAATGGAATGAAAGTGTTAGTGATGTGTTTACTTTCAGATTTAGCTCATAGACATCTCCCACACATATTCCTTCATCTTTTTTCTCTTTCTTTTTGGCTGAATGAAGACAACTTCTAAGATGACCTTGAAAACAATGTCTCAAAGTAGAAGAACCATTGTTGTCATGGATCTCTGAATGACTCCATGGAGCAGAATCTCCCCCATTGACCTCTTTCCTTGTTCCTCATTTGTTACATGAGCAAAAATTGATCTTCTATTAGGCTTGAGCTATTATACATCATTTTGGCTTATGTCCTACAGAATTACCTTAATAAAAATAGCACCTTAGACCTAAATGATGAGAAGTAGATAGCTGTGCAAAGACTGTGGGCAGGAGGAAAGATGGGAAAATGTTCAGGCAGAAGATACTGCAAGTAACAAGAATGATCTTGGTGTATTGTTTCGCATTGAAGAGCACAGATATCCTTCTAGTTTTACCTGTTGATCTCAAAAAAACTTGATTCATGTGACTCAGCCCTAAGAAAGATCATTAAGTACACTGACAAAATTAGGATCCTGAGGCCAGAATCTAGACTATGATATGTTACTCACTTAAATCAATTCAACTTTATGAAGCCATTTGCTAGACTGCCAGCATCTCACTGTGTCCTACAGTTTATCTTCTAATTTAATCTTATTGCACTAAAACTGTTAGGATCAGGACCAGAGACATGCTCTGTGCTGCACTGATGCCTACAAACCCCTGGGTCTTTGAGTGTTCACTGGATGGGAATTGCTGAGTTACTTCTCTTTTTGTTTACCTCATCCAGATTTTGCTGAGTCACTATGCTCTTATCCAGGCCATTTCAAGCCCATAATAGGTCGTATATTTCACATGCTCTAATTATCTCAGAGCCATGGTTCTTAGTGCAAATTGTAAGGCAATGTAAGAGGGGCAATGCAATAATATCTCTACAGAATTTTTCATATAGCTCTGTACTGTGCCAGAAAGTCCATGGCTCACATATAGACCCATGAAGACCTCATCAAGCTCTCTTTTAGAAGAACTTCCCTGTTTCCTGTTCCATGTCTCTAACCCCTGACTCTTTGCAAAGAAAAATCTGATGGAAAATACACTCAGACCACAAGCTGAACTTGCAGGAATGACACCACAGAGCCAAACACACTTAGGACCTCTGGCAAGTTTTTGGGCCAGTGCTCCCTGGAGAGAAGGGGGCTCTCAGGGTAGTGGGCAGACCACCAGGCCCACAGGGTGGCCTCAGTGAGGGATAGGAGCTTCGCTTCCCATCACATGTTCTCCTCTTTTCAGTTGTTACCATGAAATCGAAGCAGGTATGTACAAACCAACAGCCTTGTGGTTCTTCAGCGTCCTGATGATCCGACAAAGCTAAATTCAAATGTCATTTCCTCCACAAAGCCTTTTTAGATTCCACCTATTAGAATGAATCTTGCCCTCCCTTATGATTTTCTACCTATTATCAGGAATGATGGCATTTAACTTTTTTTTTTTTTTTTTTTTTTTGAGACAGAGTCTGGCTCTGTCACCCAGGCTGGAGTGCAGTGGCCAATCTCAGCTCACTGCAAGCTCCACCTCCTGGGTTCACACCCTTCTCCTGTCTCAGCCTCCTGAGTAGCTGGGACTACAGGCATCCACCACCACGCCTGGCTAATTTTTTCTATTTTTAGTAGAAACAGGGTTTCAGCATGTTAGCCAGGATGGTCTGGATCTCCTGACCTCGTGATCCACCCACCTCGGCCTCCCAAAGTGCTGGGATTACAGGCATGAGCCACTAGGCCTGGCTTTTTTATTTATTTATTTATTTATTTATTTATTTATTTTGAGATGGAGTCTCACTCTGTCGCCCTGGCTGGAGTGTAGTGGTGCAATCTCGGCTCCCTGCAAGCTCCACCTCCCAGTTCATACCATTCTCCTGCCTCAGCCTCCCAAGCAGCTGGTACTACAGGCGCCCACCACCATCCCCGGCTAATTTTTTTGTATTTTTAGTAGAGATCGGGGTTTCACCATGTTAGCCAGGATGGTCTCCATCTCCTGACCTCATGATCCACCCGCCTCGGCCTCCCAAAGTGCTGGGATTACAGGCATGAGCCACCGTGCCCGGCTGGCATTTAACATTTTTATGTGTGTCATCAGTGGTTGTTTTCTATTGGATTCAGTTTCTCGAGGTTAGGAATTATGTTCCATGGCTCTCAAGTCTAGTCGGGTTTATGTTTTACAATGGGCACTCAAAAAGTTTGTTTTATTAAATTAAAATAATAGTTTAAAAGCCAGTCCTAAGGAACTATTTAGTCCACTGAAAGGCAATATTTCTTAACCAACTGAAACAATAGTACAAAGTCATTACTTAATTACTGGGCAAAATCTTTTATAATTTGGATATTTTTGTTCTTGCAAATTTTTTGCTTATATATACAGAAAAGAGCAACCATGTAGTTTTATCTTTGTGAGCATTCTTAATTACTTCTATCAGGGAAATATCTGGATTAAACAGTATGTAAAATGCCTGCGACTTAAATTTATATTTCTAAATTACCTACAAAAAAGTTGCAGTAATATTCAGTACCATTAGCTGGGTATGGCAGCAGGCATCTGTAATCCCAGCTACTCTGGTGACTAAAGGAGGAGGATTGCTTGAGTCCAATAGTTTGAGACCAGCTTCATCAACATAGCAAGACTCAGCCTCTAAATTAAAAAAAAAATTATTCAGTACCATCAACAATTATTAAGAATATATGTTTACTGAGAATTATTATTATTGGTCATGCCTTGCCAATTTTGTATGCAAAAAAATGTATCTTTTGGTTTAATTTGCATTTCTTGATTAACAGTAAGGTTAAACTTTTCTTCTGTGTACTAGCTATTTGATTCACTTCTTTTATGAATTGCCTAACCATTCCCTTTGCCCTTATATCTTTCGGTATATGAGGGAGATAGAGGTTATCTGAGGACTTGAAATCACTATAAGAATCTAAAGATTTTTAATTCATCCAGATGTCTCACTTTTGTTGTATCCTAAAATGTCTAGCTGTAAAGAAAGTATATCTATCAGTTAAAATTCTTTTGGTAGCAGAAGTCAGAAATCCAACTCAAGCTAGCCAAAGCAAAAAGAACAAAATAGGAATTTATTAGTCTTATAGTAAAAATGTCTACAAGTTCTTCTAGCTTCAGGTGTGGCTTGATCAAGAGCCTCAAACACTGCCATAAGACTCAATATGTCTCTTTCTTTCGACCCTGCCTTCTACAGGTTCCATGTGAGGGGTCTTGACAGCATCCGCTCTAAAGAGCTCGTGCCTCTTTACCAACAATCCCACTCAAGTTCTCATTGCATCTCACTGTTTCTGATTTGGTAGTACCAATCTCTCAATCAAACATTGTGGCCAGGGATCTGTGATGTTCTATTTGGCTATGTCTAAGTCTAAATTCTACCCCTAGAGCTCAGGTGGAATCTAATTTACTGCAGCAGCAAACTGGCCTGAGAGAGGAAAGTACAGTAAATGAGTGCTGGACCATCAAAACCAACAAATGATCATCATAGAGGCTTCAGCAAGTAAGCAGTAGAGGCTAAAGTTTAGAATTAGTAAAACAAAGGGTTTAAAAATAAAAGGATTCAACGTACTAACAGAAAGTGCATTGTACATTGGCTTTCCTTGGGAAGAAAGCACAAAAATCAGAAAGGGTGTTTTGGACTAAGAAAACCAGGCAAGATTTGGGACACAAAGATTTCCATAAGAAGAAAGTCCAGGTTCAGCAGCCTTCAACAAGGGGTGGGGAGAGGCTGTGGTGATTGGAAAAGGCACGCTCAGAGCCAGCATTTTTATCAGGAAAGTCCTTTGAGGAATGGTTAGGTGTACAGTGTGACTGTCAGAGTGCACAGAAATAGTGACTGGGAAATGAAGAAGTTGAGGAATTATTAACAAAGAGATCTAGAACAATGACCAATGTGTTATCAGAAGTTACCAAGAAAGATGGCACAAAAGATGACTGAACCAGGGGATGAACTCATTGAGGAAAGTTATTTTGACTTTGGAAAGCCACTATCAATGACAGTGAGATAGTCATTTGAATGAAAGGGATTTTCAAAGAGACAGGATTTTGAGGGGCAGTGGTAGCTTCTCAATTGTTTTTAAAATGTCAAGAGCAAAATTTATGAAAATAATCTTCCAGGTAGGAAAGAAATCAAATGGAATGTAATGAATTAACTCAAATTCACAGGAAAAAATAAGTTAATATAACAAACTCTATGAACACATTCTTGCTCTTTCTTCTTAAAAAAACATAAAATTTGATAAATTAGCAATTATAACAATGTATTGTTGGGTTCATAACATAGACATGATACATATGACAATAATATTACTAAAAAAGGAAAGGAGAAGAAATACAACTATGCAAAAGTAAAGTTTCTATATCTCACTTAAATTAAGTTAGTTTAAATCGGAAGTAGATTCTGGTGAGTTAAGATGTGTATTGTAAGGCCTAGAGCAACCATTAAGAAAATAACTCAAAAATATAGCTAAAAATAATTAAAGGAATTAAAATGTTACACTAGAAAATAGCAACTATAAGAGAACCACAGTGGCTACACCAATAATATCAGACAAAATAGACTTTAAAAGAAAAGCTGTTACTAGCAATAAAGAGGGATGTTTTATAATAATAAAAGAGTTAATCTGTCAGGAAGATACAAGAACTATAAGCATAAATGCACCTGAAAACAAAACCCCAAAATACATAAAGCAACAACTAACAGAATTGCAGGAAGACACAATTCAACAACAATAGTTCAACGATAATAGTTGGAGACTTCAATATTCCACCTTCAATAATGGGTAGAACAAGTAACAAAAAATCAACAGAGATATAGACTATTTTAACACAGTAAACCAACTAGACCTAATAGACATCTATAGAACACCCTACCTATCAGCAGCAGAATACAGAATATTCTCAGAAGCACTTGCAACATTCTCCAGGGTAAACCATAAAACACAAACCTTGATAAATGTAAAAGGATTGAAATTCTACAAAGTACGTTAACTGACCACAATGGAATTAAATTAAGAGTGAAATTGAATGGAATCGAATTCAATTAAGGGCTTTTATAAGAGAGGCTCCTGGCCGGGCGCGGTGGCTCCCGCCTGTAATCCCAGCACTTTGGGAGGCCGAAGTGGGCTGATTGCTTGAGGTCAGTTCAAGACCAGCCTGGCCAACATGGTAAAACCCCAACTCTACTGAAAATACAAAAATTAGCCAGGCATGGTGGCACACGCCTGTAATCCCAGCTACTCGGGAGGCTGAGGCAGAAGAATTGCTTGAACCTGGGAGGTGGAAGTTGCAGTGAGCTGAGATCGTGCCACTGCACTCCAGCCTGGGTGACAGAGCAAGACTCCGTCTCAAAAAAAAAAAAAAAAAAAAAGAGAGAGAGAGAGGCTCCTAAGAGGAGTGGTGTGTGTGACAAAGGAAAAGCAATTTAGTTAGCAGGTAATTTAAAAACTCTGGTATAAAAGATATTGACTATATAGTAGAGTCTCTTAAACTGTGATCCACATATGGCTTTTAGTAGTATTAACCTGTGGAACTTGTATATAATGTTTAAGGCGGGTGACCCTACAGAAGGTCCTCAATTTTATGAGATTTTTCCAAGTTTATAAGATTGCTCAAAAAAAAAAAAAAAAAAAGGTTTAAAAATTCCTGATGTGCTCCCATCAGAGACAACAGAAGCAGAGAGCGTTGGGCCTGTAGAGAAGGAGGGAGAAGAGAGACGAAGCTGGATGAAGAATCAGAGTCAGGGTAGGGAGCAGAGGAAGTTTGTGCTGAATGTTGGGGCATAAATCACAGGCTTGGAGGCAGTGGGAAAGGGAGGATACAGCACAGAAAGAATCTGGAGTAAAAAAAAATCTTCATGCCACTAAATGCTATGACCACTGAACACATATTCATTTGTGTCTTTCCTGTGTGCTTTGGAAAACTCTGCTGCATAAAGTGCCTATTGCTTACTATTTTCGTGGGTCATCCATCCTCAATCAAGAAAGAAGCACCACCCACAAACCTAGCTATTATCTAAAATGTCTTTTTTTATCTTGACATATAGAAGGTGAAGAAAGGTTTAAAATATTTATAAAATGTCAGTAGCAATATCTGAAGCACACAAATGAGGACATGGAAATTATTTCCAGCCCTTTCATCTTTGAGCCAAATTTATTTTTTAAACATTCAAATATATAAAACTTGGAAGTCAGTTAACATCTTGGAGTCATGAAATCTGTAGGACTGAACAGGCTCTGTGTATAAACATGTGTCCAACAAATCACAGAGCCCAATTTTCCAACCCTTCGATCCAAGAAAAGGCTAACCTGAGCTTGCGGGCCCTGACTCTGTGGAGGGTGCTGGGCTTTGGAGGGAGGGGCTTTGCCAAGCCATCTGTCAAAGATATGCCCAAGAGTTCTGGCTCTTTCTTATCATACAGTTTTATCAATCAGGATCTAACCAGGAAACAAAACCACTTGAATATTTACAACAGAGGGGCTTTCATGCAGGAAATTGGATTTCCAGGTGATGGATGAGCTAAGATGCCAAGTGGAAGATGATGATTCAACCCCAAGATTAGCAAAAGCTAGAGGTTCCTACTGCCCCCTGCTGGAGGGATGGGGGGAGGAGGCAGAGTCGCAGGAGTCCTGGGTTCACCCACAGGAGCCTGTTTGGTGGTAGCTAGAGCCACGGAGGAAAGGCAGGTGCTGCTGAAAAGCCTCCAGAAGTGGAGAGGGAAGGAGACAAATACCCTGACCTCTCTTTTCTGCCTCCACTCTTGAGGCTGTCACTGAGAGACCCTGGCCTAATGCCGGCCAACCTGGGAGCCTGGAAAACACAGAGGCTCTAGGATTGGCCCATCTTACAAAGAAAAGAGGAACAGACTGAAGTGTAGAAGAGGGTTTTGGCCACACACACCCTTATGGGGCCCGTGTGTCATGAATGTCAGTTCAAGTAAATGTCCCTTTGTCTGGCCATGGGTATGACGCCTTCTCACACAGATAGGGACGATCAGGAAATTTGCTTCCTCTACCCATCCCCTGCAACCATGCCCCCTCTGCCAGTCCTCAGGAGGTTCACTCCAGAACATGCAGCTGTTGGGACAATAAATCCTTCCTTCGCCCAGCTCTTCATTCCCAGTCAAATGTTTTCCCTGAAGAAACAATCCACATTTTGCTTCTCTTTTTACCTCCTCCATCAGTCCTGTCTCCAATATCCCTAGAGGAGCCAGTGCATAGTAGATACTAGGGAAGTGTTTAAGTGAATTTCCTTTTAGTCATCGGCCACCAAAGGGTGGATGTTAGAAAGTATGAGGAAGGACTTGTCTAGTGTCTCTAAAAGCAGCCTCCAAAATACCCCCAGAGAGTGCAGTGCCCCAGAAAGGACTGAGTTTAGCAGAGCCTCTCTGTGGCTAGGTCTTCCTTATTCCACACAAGAAATCTCCTGTCATTATTAGGACTGGGGGTGCTACTTATCTTCCCTTGGCCCTAGTTCTTCCATACAGATCTACTTGTAAAAGGTCTGCCTTATCAAATTATAAAATAAGATTATATAAATTAAAGAACTGTGTAAACCTCCAGGCACCACACAAATACATGTCATCTTTATAGTCACTGATATTATTATATGCGCTGAACTCAGGGAAAGGGATTTGGCTTCTTTTTATGGTGCTGAGATTCAGGGAGAGGTGGTTGGGCTACGCCAGCAGAAAAGCAGAAAGATGGAGAGAGTTTTAGAAAAGCTGGAGTTCAGGACGGAAAAAAAGAAGGAGAAGAAACACCAGCTGAGAATTCTGATCTCTCCTCATCCAGGAACCCCTCCCATACCCTCTTCTTCGCAAGAATATTCAATTCACAGTAACAGCAGGTTCCCCAGCCCCACCCTGTGGTGCACAACTCCCTGCCCCTCACTCCACCATGACCACAACCCAACCAAGCTAACACATGTGGGTTTCTTCCAACCAGAGCCCATCTGAGCCTTGAGTGAGTCTCTGGTCCCTCCCATTTCCTTCTCTATTTATCCATTTTTAACTTTATTTCATAATTCCAGCAACAAGGAGCCCAAGGAAACAGCTGCAGATGTGTCATGTGCAGGTGGGAAAAAGCACGAGCAAATGAGGAGGAGCCTGGGCTGAGAGAAGATGACGGAGCCCCGGCTCCCACCCAGCCCAACCCCCAGGGTGGGTGCCAGGTTCCTCCTACTTCCTGCCACATCCCCATTCCCCTCTTCACTGCTTCAGTGATTGGATGGTGTTCACTGGAAATTTCCCACAGTGCCTTTCAGATGTTCTGACCTGGCCTAGCTAGAGTTACTGGGGACAACCCAGCACCCTCCTTTTGAAAGTGAATCGGTCTGCTTTAAGGAGGTGAAGAAGACAGCTTGAAGAGATTGTGAATGTGAGGGGAGCACAAGCTGTTTCCGAAACACCTAGGGAATCCCTCCACATGAAATGTAAAGCCTTTTGCTCTTGACTCTGGACACATGAAAAGGAATCAGATTAAAGGAAAGATCCATATGGGAATCAAATTGGTCATGGGTGATGGAATTCAAATTGGGTCTTGTTGTGGGTTGAATTGTGTCACTCCCAGCAAGAGATACTGAGGTCTTAACTTCCAGTACTTCAGAATATGACCTTGTTTGGAAATAGGGTGTTTAAAGAGGTAATCAAATTAAAATAACATCATTAGGGTGGGTCTTAATCCAGTATGACTGTGTCCTAAGAAAAAGGGAAAATCAGGCTGGGTGCAGTGGTTCACGCCTGTAATCCCAATACTGTGGGAGGCGAAGACAGGGAGGATCACTTAAGCCCAGGAGCTTGAGACCAACCTGGGCAACATGGCAAGATCCCATTTCTACAAAAAAATTAAAATAAAAATTAGCCGTGTGTGATGGCACATGCCTGTAGACCTAGCTACTGGGGAGGGTGAAGTGGGAGAATCACTTGTGCCCAGAAGGTTGAGGCTGCAGTGAGCCATGATCCTCCCACTGCACTCCAGCCTGGGTGACAGAGTGAGACCCTGTCTCTAAAAAAGGCAGGGGTGGGAATCACCAGCTCATCTAGTAGGCATCCATGGAATGAGAATTTAAGAGGTTTTGAGGTCCTTCCCTCTTTTGGCTGCCAACAAGCTATGCAATTCCGCAAGTCATTTAAGGTTTTCTGTGACTTTTTTCCTCACCATCCATCAGACTTGGGATGATTATACAGCCAGTTCTACTTTCCTCATGGAGAGGCTATCATGAGATTGAAATGATTGACAGCAGTTTGGAAAGCCCAGCATGTGTGTGGGGACTGGTGGGTGAGGGGAGGTGGGGTGAGGGGGTTGGCAGTGGGAAGAGAATGGTGCTCTTGTTGCTCCATACCGAAGAGGCCCATTAAGATGCATCTTACCCAGGCCTGCCCCATTCCTTTTCTCTAGATGCAAAAAAGTGATTTCTAGTACAATATGTTTAGAAGAACAACTCAGGGCCATTTGACTTGCTTCACAAATTAGTACAGCAAAACACTGACAACTTACATAGTCCCCTCTGGGAAATAAGTGCGGATAAAGTTAAGATAAATATATACCACTGTATGCTGCACTGTGCTAGACACGCAAGTCTAACAAGGTGAACAACTTGAGCTTCAAGAAGATTCGAACTCAGCTTTCAAGATGATAATACACACACACACACACACACACACACACACACATATATATAAAACTATACTGTAAGGAAAATGGGGTAAGTGACACAATAAAAGAACAAATTAAGTGTGGAAGGAAATTAGAAGAGGAAGGATGCCATGGGGGAGGGTAGAGAAAGTAGCATTTCAGCTACATCATGAAGGTCGAGTGACATTTACACATAAAGAAGATGGAGGAGGCCGGGCACGGTGGCTCATGCCTGTAATCCCAGCACTTTGGGAGGCCTACGTGGGCAGATCACGAGGTCAGGAGTTTGAGACCAGCCTGGCCAATATGGTGAAACCTTGTCTCTACTAAAAATACAAAAATTAGCCAGGCATGGTGGTGCGCACCTGTAGTCCTAGCTACTCGGGAGGCTGAGGCAGAAGAATTGCTTGAACCTGGGAGGCAGAGGTTGCAGTGAGCCAAGATCATGCCACTGCACTCCAGCCTGGGTGACAGAGTGAGATTCCATCTCAAAAAAAAAAAAGAGAGAGATGGAGGAAAAGCATGTGCAAAGACAAGTGAGTCCTGAGTGTGCATGGAAGACAAGGAGAGGTCAGTCTCACAGCAGCATGGGGTGCTGAAGCGAGAGAGGAAGGTTGGGTCTAGACTTGGAGCACAGGGCTGCAAAGACACTGACCAGGTGAAGGTGTGGGGCTAGTATGATGTCAGGATCAAAGACTTGTCTCAGGAAGATGAATCTGGTAATGATGTGTAGAGCGAATGACAAAGACAAGGTGTAAGAGTTAATAATACCAGCATCGATAAGACTGTTTAGGAGATGATGATGATAACAATGAGGATGATTGCTATGACAATGGTAAGTGGCAGAAGGAAGAAGAAGGAAGAAAATCCATATGTCAAAGTCTTTTACTTTTCAAAATTTATTTTCATAGCATTTGGCATAGGTACTCTCAAATCTGTGATTTGGATGGAAAAAATAAGTGACTATATCAGAAGGAGAGTTAAAGTCTTGCAAAAATGACACACTCAACAGTAGAGTAGGAAGACAAATTGAAAACTAGGTTCCACTGACTATAATTTAACCCCGATGTCTAATTTGTCATCTCCCTTTCTAAAATCAAGGCAAAACATCATCAAAGAAGCTACAGTTTTATGTTGTTTATCCTAGAGAAAGTATATTTGTATTCACAGAATTACCATATATCAAAACCATAAGGCCAAGCCTCTCCAGAACAATTTTCATAGTACAAATCTCCTTCTTTTTCACTAATGCAGTGATGAGATTTGCAAGACAGCAATTGGTTCTACTCAAGTGCACCAGCCACCACCCTACAACCTCCTGTGGGGAGTCTGGCTTTGGTTATTTGGGGACAAAAATAATTTCAGCTTGAAGAGAGATTCCAATCACAACTTTCTAAATAATAGACACCAAAAATTCCCAATACTCTAAATAGATGGACTCAACCCCTTCTCCTTTTGCAAGAGGCAATCGACGAACATCACAGTGGGCTGTGGTGCCAAGGACGCATTATGCTTCCCAGATGCACAGATTAACACACTAAGTAAACTATTTATGAAATTTCTCTGGAAGAGTCAAGGAAAATAACAAGCTCCCCTCCTCATCCCACCACCATTACCGCCAAAGCTATTTGAAGCAGCTCTGCTTAGAGTGACAGGGACAGCCGACCCAGGTACTGTGGTGTGGGTTTCGTGCAAGGGATCTGTCATCTGTTGTTATCTACAATGTATCTCCCCAGCACTCTTAAGTTTTGCCTTTATTCCAATGCACCTTAAAGAATTGGCTACACTATTGTTGCCAGATAGAATGCAAGATTTCCTCTGACTCCCTATAGCTATGAGGAGCTGTTATTCTGTGCAGGATCTGGGGGGACTAAGTATGGGGTCATACATCCCCCAGCCTCCCAACATATATACACACACATATACATACACACACATGCACAACACACCAGTGTTAGGTATTCAATAACTCATAAATGTTGTGGTCTCATGAAAACCAGAAGACAATCAGATGGTGTTTCAAAAGAGATTTATTGGTGACATAAATAACAAGGCACTATTCCCAGGATAACTCAGTAGCCGCTTTTCTCCTCCAGGTTGCCTTGAATAAGGGGATGGGCATAAAGGTATGGTTTGGGATGGCTTATCCTTAAAATTCATCCTCTAAGATGTGGCTTGCCCCGGTTTTCTTTCAAAGAGGACTCAGGGTATCTCAGGTTCATCCTACTCTCATCCACCACTGTGAATCCTAGTAACCAAGTCACCACGGGGAAACCAACTCACCGCTAGGAAACCAAGCTATATGGTGAATTCAAGATAGGAGGTGTCGATTTCTGATCATCATGGCAGAGAGGAGACAGGACTAGATTGCAGCTCTGGACAGAGTAGCATGCAGAAACTCACATTGTGCATTTTAGCTCCAAATCGACTGCAAGAACAGAGCAGCAATCCTGAGAGGATCCACCAACCCTCTGAAGGAAGCAGACTGCTTCTACAGGACCTGGAGACATCCTAAATACTGAGTGCCCCAACTGCAGAAATGGGAAAGGGAGACCCTCCTCTCCCAAACACATACCCCCGCTGGAGGAGCTGAAGGTCTGTTTGCAGGAGAAGTTTCTGACTTTACCTGGAGCTGAGTCAATTTAGAGAGCCAAGTGAAATACAAGGGAAGAGGAAGCAACAGAAAGGCCCTGGGAGCTTGCTGCATCCCCTAGCCGACCATTCCTGCCTGGCACCACAGAGATCCATCAGGAGGGTGACCAGAGGAGCAGGGCATAAAATTCCATAGGGAGAAGGAAATCTCTAGCTGAACTTTGTAACAATTTGAATGGGGTGAGAAGCCTTCTGGCCAGAACTCGGGGGAGGGAGCAAATCCAGTGTGCAGACTCCACAATCGGGGGAAGAACCAAGCCCCTTTTCTTTCGCAGCTTGGAGGCAGATAGCGCAGGGCAAGTTTTCAAGCCCATCATGCCCTCTACCTGGAAACAGACTCAGGGCTGTTGCAGCGAATGTGGTGCTGGTGAGACCAGCCCTTCTGTTTGCATGGGAGCTGGGTGAGGCCTGTGACTGTTGGCTTTCCCCCACTTCCCTGACAACTTGCATGACTCAGCAGAGGCAGCCATTACCCCCCCAGATACACAACTCCAGTGACCTGGGAATCTCACCCCCATCCCCCACAGCAGCCACAGCAAGACCCACCCAAGGAGAGTCTGAGCTCAGACACACTTAGCCCCACCCCTACCTAATGGTCCTTCCCTATCCACCCTGGTAGCGGAAGACAAAGGGCATATAATCTTGGGAGTTCTAGGGCCCTGCCCACTGCCAGTTCCTCTCCATACTACTACAGCTGACGCTTTCTGGAAAGCACCACCTCCTGTCAGGAGGCCAACCAGCACAAAAATAAAGCATTAAACCATCAAAGCTAAGAACCCTCACAGAGTCCATTGCACCCCCCACCCCCACCACCTCCACTGGAACAGGCCCTGGTATCCGCAGCTGAGAGACCCATAGATGGTTCACATCACAGGACTCTATGCAGACAACCCCCAGTACCAGTCCAGAGCTGGGTAGACTCGCTGGGTGGCTAGACCCAGAAGAGAGACAATAATCACTGCTGTTCGGTTCACAGGAAGCTACATCCATAGGTAAAGAGGGAGAGTACTACATCAAGGGAACACCTAGTGGGGCAAAAGAATCTGAACAACAGCCTTCAGCCCTAGACCTTCCCTCTGACAGAGCCTACCCAAATGAGAAGGAACCAGAAAACCAACCCTGGTAATATGACAAAACAAGGCTCATCAACACCCCAAAAAAATCACACTAGTTCACCAGCAATGGATCCAAACCAAGAAGAAATCCTTGATTTACCTGAAAAAAAATTCAGGAGGTTACTTATTAACTAAACAGGCAGGGACCAGAGAAAGGTGAAGCCCAATGCAAGGAAATCCAAAAAGTGATACAAAAAATGGAGGGAGAAATATTCAAGAAAATAGATAGCTTACAGAATGAAGAATCAAAAATTCAGGAACTTTTGGGCACACTTTCAGAAATGTGAAATGCTATGGAAAGTCTTAGCAATAGAATTGGACAAGTAGAAGAAAGAAATTAAGAGCTTGAAGACAAGGTCTTCAAATTAACCCAATCCAACAAAGACAAAGAAAAAAGAATAAGAAAATATGAACAAAGCCTCCAAAAAGGGATTATCTTTAACGACCAAATCTAAGAATAATTGGTCTTCCTGAGGAACAAGAGAATTCTAAAAGCTTGGAAAACATATTTGGGAGAACAGTCAAGGAAAATTTCCCTGTCCTTGCTAAAGACCTAGACATCCAAATACAAGTAGCACAGAGAACACCTGGAAAGTTCATTTAAAAGGATCTTCACCTAGGCACATTGTCATCAGGTTATCCAAAGTTAACATGAAGGAAAGAATCTTAAGAGCTGTGAGACAGAAGCACCAGGTAACCTAAAAAGGGAAAACCTCTCAGATTAACAGCAGATTTCTCAGCAGAAACCCTGCAAGCTAGAAGGGATTGGACCCCCATCTTCAGCCTCCTCAAATAAAACATTATTAGCCAAGAATTTTGTATCCAGAAAAACTAAGCATCATATATGAAGGAAAGATAAAATCGTTTTCAGACAAACAAATGTTGAGAGAATTTGCCATTACCAAGCCACCACTACAAGAACTGCTAAAAGGAGCTCTAAATCTTGAAACAAATCCTGGAAACATATCAAAACAGAACCTCTTTAAAGCATAAATCACACAGGACGTACAAAACAAAATTACGAGTTAAAAAGCAAAAACAAAAACACTGAAGTACACAGGTAACAGAGAGTACAATGAATGCGACAGTGTCTCACACTTCAATACTAACATTGAATGCAAATGGCCTAAATGCTCCTCTGAAAAGATACAGAACCACAGCATGAATGAGAACTCACCAACCATCTGCTGTCTTCAGGAGACTCACCTAACACATAAGGACACACATAAACTTAAAGTGAAGGGGTGGGAAAAGGCATTTCATGCAAATGGACACCAAAAGCAAGCAGGGGTAGCTATTCTTATATCAGACAAAACAAATTTTAAAGCAATAGCAGTTAAAAGAGACAAAGCAGAGTGATAGCAATTAAAAGAGACAAAGATATATACTGTTACATAACAGTAAAAGGCCCTGTCCAACAATAAAATATCACAATCCTAAACATATATGCACCTAACACTAGAGCTCCCAAATTTATAAAACAATTACTAATAGACCTAAGAAATGAGATAGCAACACAATAACAGTGGGGGATGTCAATACTCCACTGACAGCACTAGACAGGTCATCAAGACAGAAAGTCAACAACAACAACAACAACAACAACAAAATGGATTTAAACTATCTTGGAACAAATGGACTTAACAGATATATACAGAACATTTCATCCAACAACTGCAGAATACACATTCTATTCAACAGTCATGGAACTGTCTCCAAGATAGACCATATGATAGGCCATAAAACAAGCCTCAGTAAATTTAAGAAAATTGAAATTATATCAAGTACTCTCTCAGACCACAGTGAAATAAAACTAGAAATCAACTCCAAAAGGAACCTTCAGAACCATGCAAATACATGGAAATTAAATAACCTGCTCCTGAATGACATTGGGTCAAAAACGAAACCAAAATGGAAATTTAAAAATTCTTGGAACTGAACAACAGTAATGACACAACCTATCAAAACCTCTGGGACACAGCAAAGGTGGTGCTAAGGGGAAAGTTCATAGCCCTAAATGCCTATATCAAAAAAATTGAAAGAGCATAACTAAGGTCACACCTCAAGGAACTAGTGAAACAAGAACAAACCAAACCTAGTGAAACAAGAAAAAACCAAACCCAGAAGAAGAAAGGAAATAACTAAGATCAGAGCAAACTAAATAAAATTGAAACAAACAAAAAAATACAAAAGATAAATGAAACAAAAAGCTGGTTCTTTGAAAAGATAAATAAAATCGATAGACCATTAGCAAGATTAACCAAGAAAAGAAAGAGAAAATCCAAATAACCTCACTAAGAAACGAAACAAGAGATATTACAACTGACACCACTGAAATACAAAAGATCATTCATACTATGAACACCTGTATGCACATAAACTAGAAAACTTAGAAGAGATGGATAAATTTCTGGAAAAATACAACCCTCCAAGCTTAAATCAGGAAGCATTAGATACCCTGAACAGACCAATAGCAAGCAGCAAGATTGAAATGGTAATTTAAAAATTACCAACAAAAAAAAGTCCAGGACCATACAGATTCATTGCAGAATTCTACCAGACATTCAAAGAATAATTCGTACCAATCCTTTTGACACTATTCCACAAGCTAGAGGAAGAAGGAACCCTCTCTAATTCACTTTATGAAGCCAGCATCACCCTAATACTGAAACCAGGAAAGGACGTAACCAAAAAAGAAAACCACAGACCGATATCCTTGATGAACACTGATGCTAATGTCCTTAACAAAATACTAGCTAACCGAATCCAACAACATATCAAAAAGATAATCCACCATGATCAAGTGTGTTTCATACCAGGGATGCAGGGATGGTTTAACATACCCAAGTCAATAAATGTGATATACCACATAAACAGAATTAAAAACAAAAATCACATGATCACCTCAACAGATGCAGAAAAGGCATTCTACAAAATCCAGCATCCCTTTATGAGTAAAACTCTCAGCAAAATCGGCATACAAGGGACATACCTTAATGTAATAAAAGTCATATATGACAAACCCACAGCCAACATAATACTGAATGGGGTAAGTTGAAAACATTCCCTCTGAGAACTGGAACAAGACAAAGATGCCCACTCTCACCACTCCTCTTCAACACAGTACCAGCAGTCCTAGCCAGAGCAATCAGACAAGAGAAAGAAATAAAGGGCATACAAATCGGTAAAGAGGAAGTCAAATTGTCACTGTCTGCTGATGATATGATCATTTACCTTGAAAATCCTAAGGACTCTTCCAGAAAGCTCCTAGAACTGATAAAAGAATTCAGTAAAGTTTCTGGATACAAGATTAAGGTACACAAATCAGTAGCTCTTCTATACACCAACATCAACCAAGCAGAGAATCAAATCAAGAACTCAACCTTTTTTACAATAGCTTCAAAAAAATAAAATACTTAGGAATATACCTAACCAAGGAGTTGAAAGACCTCTACAAGGAAAACTACAAAACACTGCTGATAGAAATCATAGGCAACACAAATGAAAACACATCCCATGCTCGTGGATGGGTAGAATCAATATTGTAAAAATGACCATACTGCCAAAAGCAATCTACAAATTCAATGCTATCCCCATCGAAATACCACCATCATTCTTCACAGAATTAGAAAAAACAATTCTAAAATTCATATGGAACCAAAAAAGAGCCCACAGAGCCAAAGCAAGAGTAAGCAAAAAGAACAAAGCTGGAGGCATCACACTGCCTGATTTCAAACTATACTATAAGGCCATAGTCACCAAAACAGGTGATATTGATATAAACATAGGCACATAGACCAATGGAACAGAATAAAGAACCCAGAAATAAACCCAAATACTTAACAGCCAACTGATCTTTGACAAAGCAAACTAAAACATAAAGTGGGGAAAAGACACCCTTTTCAACAAACGGTGCTGGGATAATTGGCTAACCACAGGTAGAAGAATGAAACTGGATCCTCATCTCTCACCTTATACAAAAATCAACTCAAGATGGATTAAGGACTTAAACCTAAGACCAGAAACTGTAAAAATTCTAGATGATAACATTGGAAAAACCCTTCTAGACATTGGCTTAGGCAAGGATTTTATGACCAAGAACCCAAAAGCAAATGCAATAAAAACCAACATAAATAGCTGGGACCTAATTAAACTAAAGAGCTTTTGCACAGCAAAAAAGAACAGCCAGCAAAGTAAACAGACAACCCACAAAGTGGGAGAAAATCTTCACAATCTGTACATCTGACAAAGGACTAATATCCAGAATCTACAACAAACTTAAATCGGTAAGAAAAAAACAAACAATGCCCACCAAAAAGTGGGCTAAGGACATGAATAGACAATACTCAAAAGAAGATATACAAATGGCCAAGAAACACATGAAAAAATGCTCAACATCACTAATGATCAGGGAAATGCAAATCAAAACCACAATGGCATACCACCTTACTCCTGCAAGAATGGCCATAATCAAAAAATCAAATAACAGTAGATGGTGACGTGGATGCAGTGAACAGGGAACACTTCTACACTGCTGGTGGCAATGTAAACTAGTACAGCCACTATGGAAAACAGTGTGGAGATTCCTTAAAGAACTAAAAGTAGAACTACTATGTGATCCAGCAATCCCACTACCGGGTATCTACCCAGAGGAAAAAAAGTCATTGTTCAAAAAAGATACTTGCACACACATGTTTATAGCAGCACGATTCACAGTAGCAAAATCGTGAAACCAACCCAAATGCCCATCAATCAACGAGTGGATAAAGAAACTGTGATGAAATATATATGATGGAATACGAGTGAATAAAGAAACTGTAATGAAATGAGTATGATGGAATACTAAGAAGCCATAAAAAAAAATAATGAATTAACAGCATTTGCAGTGGCCTGGATGAGATTGGAGACTAGTATTCTAAGTTAAGTAACTCAGGAACGGAAAATCAAACATAATATGCTCTCACTGATATGTGGGAGCTGAGCTATGAGGACACAAAGGCATAAGAATGATACAAGGGACTTTGGGAACTTGGGGGTAAGAATGGGGGGACAAGGGATAAAAGACTACAAATATGGTGCAGTGTATACTGCTCAGGTTATGGGTGCACCAAAATCTCACAAATCACCACTAAAAAGCTTACTTATTTAACCAAATACCACCTGTACCCCAAAAACTTATGGAAAAATAAAAATTTGAAATGTAAAAATAAAAAGACAAGAGGTGTCCAGTATCAACCAAGGGGACCTCCCCCCAGGAGCTATTACTACTTCTGCCTTCTTTCCATCACCTACACTTAATTCTCAAAGGAAAGGAGGAGCTTTCAGCATTCTGTCTGGCTGACTGCTTAGTTTCTATAGAAACTTTCCTGCCAAGAGCTTAAAGTCAGTACCAAAAACACTCCATACAAACAAGAAACATTTCCTAACATGACAACAGTGAAAATGAATATAAGGAGTAGAAAGAAATTTATCATATCATCTAGTTCTAGTTCAACATTTCCTCACTCCTACTCTCCCAGCATTATCACGAAACCTAGGGTTTATAACAAAAATGTAAGTTTTCTGTGAACTAGCAAAAAGTTAAGGTTAGGCACAGTTCAGATTCATTTGGGAAGTGCTGCACTTCTATATTCACCCTTTCCCACCTTGGAGACTCACAATGTATATTACAAAGACTCAGATTTCCCTGAGAAGTGACCAGTAAATAAACTTGGTTTTTAACTTTGTTTTTTAATCCAGGATCCCTTCCCTTTCATGGAACCCCACACTCCACGTCTTTACCATTGAACATATTGATCACATCAGAAGGTAGTATCTACAGACATTTTGGGCAACAATGCTTTAATAAATTTTGAATTAATTATCTAAAGTTAATCATGATTCAGGGAATTGCAATGCTCATCCTTATTTTGCATAAAAACTGCAGCCTCCTTTTAGTCACCAGAATGACAAGGAATGCCTGGATTTGCTCTGAACTGCTACTAGATAGTAGTAATCTTTACCTTCTAAAAAAGCTGATAGGTAATTACAATCCTATACAGAGGGAATCTTGTTTTATGAATAGAAATGTGTCAAGAATGTAGAATCCAACATATTCCCACAAAGAAATTCAAAATCAAAATCAAACTCAAACAGGACATGACATAGTCCAAGGCCAGTTTCAGAAACAGAGTCTGTCTGCCTACAGTTCTACATAATTCAGCATGGCAAAACTTCCAACAACCTGTTATTTTCCACCTACTGAAGCATTGTGAAAGCGACCACTTTCTTTCATTAATAGAAGCCACAAGATCCACATCCATAACATAATATTTTTAAACTACAGATAAATCTGGGAAATATAAATAAGTCTTCTACTAGCATAGAGGAGTGAAAAGACTCAAAGACTTCATCCCTTAAAGACTCAAAGTTAGGAGAATTTTTTAGCAAGAGTTTTTTAAAAAATTATTTCTTTAACGTCCTATAAGAGAACCAATACAATGTATAATAAGGAGAAATAAGTGTAATTTTATTTATGATATGTAACCTCCACAGTCTTCTTTGAGCACAATACAATGGGGCTAAGCCTATGGTTTCAGGAGCCTAAGATATTTAGAGAAAAGGGTTTTACAACTCAAGGAGGAAGACTTCTAGAAGATTTCTGCTTCTAGCTATGACAAGCTACATTGTGTCTCCCACTGAGAACAGCTAGAACAACTAGGTTTTCTAAAAAAGAAATAATAAGTAATACGTGTTTAAAGGAATCAGAGATAACAAGACAGACAGGAGCTAAACCAAAATCACAGACAGAGAAGGGACTCAAAGCATTTGCTACTTTATAAGCACCATTGTGCTGAAATTCGAATTTCTTCATTCACAGAAGAGTAAAAGGATAAGTAACAATTAATAAAGGAGAAACAATGGAATAATTTAAAATGCAAATTTGGGCTAATTAGCCAAAGGAAAGGGCTAAAAGCCTATATTATTTTTTATACGTAATGTCCAACAACCAGTCAAAAAATATCAGACATACAAGGACATAGAACCAAAAGACCAAATATCAAGATGGGGAAAAAAGGTAATAGAAACAGACTCACAGATGATACGGATATTAGTTATCTTCTATGGCTTCTTAAATAACTAACATTAATATGTTCACTAAAATATATAAAACGTAGAGAAATTTAGTAGAAAATTTAAATCTGTAAGAAAGAATGAAATATAAAATCTAGAACTGAAAAGTGAATACATGAAGTTAATAACTCAATAAGTGGATTTAACAGCAGGCTAAGCACAGCTGAAGAAAGGATATAGCTGTGCTCCCAGGCTGAGGTGCAGCAAGAAAAGACAATGAAAAGTACAGGAAGTCATACGAGAGGCATATGGGTCATGGTAAAGACCGTAATAAATGTGTAATTAAAATCCTAGGAGGAAAGAAAATGAAGATAAAATTTTATTTCAAAAGTTAATAACAAGAAAAAATTTCAAAACTGGAGAAAGACAGCAAGCCATAGTTTTAAGAAACACTATCATATCCAAGTAAAATTAAACAAAGAAAAAATACACCTTAGCATATCATAGTAGAACTGCTGAAAAGCAACAATAGAGAGAGAAGATAACCTTTACTTCAAACGATCAATAAGACTTACAGATGACTTTTTAACAGAGAAGACAGAAGTCAGGAGACAATGGAACATCATCCTTTAAAATGCTGAAAGAAAATAATTGGCAGCCCAATTACCTAACCTGTGAAACTATTCTATTAAAAAACCAAAAGTGAGATGAAATATACTAAATAACCAATTACCAACAAAACTGGTTTAAAAGGAATACTAAAGGAAGTTCTTCAGGGGAAAAAAAGTGGGGGAAATTACCTAAGAGGAAATCCCAGAAATGCAAGACAGAATGAGGACCAAGAGAAAGAGTATATATGCAGTAAATCTAAATAAATTTTTGAGGTACAATAGAATAATAACAATTCCTTGTGGACATAAAAGACATGTAAAATACTTAAAAAACACAAAAGGTGGGGAAACCTTATGAGGAAAGCAAGAAAAATACCAATTTACACACTTATATGTCAAGGAAGTATGCTTTTGTCACTAACATTAATCATTAAAAGATGAGTAAAAGAATATATAGCTAACAGTAAAGGAGAAAAAGTGGAATAATAAAAAATGCTAATTCATCACTAAAGCAAAATTTTTTTTAAATAGATAAAGCCACAATCAAAATTGGAGACTTAAATACATTTCTTTAAGTAACTGATGAAATAAGCAGACAAAAAGTTAGTTAAAATATAGAAAATGTGAGCAAACTTAACCTAATTGACAGAAAAAACACTGAACTCAACAACTGCAGAATACACATTTTTTTCAAGTTCACATGGAGCATTACGAAGTTAAAGTTAACCTATAAACTATATGCCAACCCTTACAGTAAGTTTCAATAAATTTCAAAAATCTGAAGCCATGCAGAGTATATTCTCTGAGTTCAGTGGAATAACATTAGAAATCAATATAAAAGATAATATAATATGCTCAAATGCTTAAAATGCTTTTAAATAACTAATAGGTAAAAGGATAAATAGAAATAGACTAGAAAACCCTTTTAATATAGTGATTATGACAATATGGCATATCAAAACTTTAGGCTATCACTAAAGTGGTACTCAGAGGTAAATTATAGTCTTAAATACATGCACTAGAAAAAGACTAAAAAAACAGTGATTTAAGTATCCATCTCAATATCATAAAGATTTTTAAAAACAAACTCAAGAAACTAAAAAGAAGAAAATTATGATTAGAAGAGGAAAATTGGTGAAATAGAAAACAAATACAAAATAGAATTAACAGAGTCAAAAAATATTTCTTTAAAAAGACCAAAACAACTGATTTTTTTTTTAATTACCTGTTCAAAAAAGTAATACAACTGGTCAAGAAGTGAGAAGGTACAAATTTCCAATATCGGATCTGAAAAGGAGACTATCACCACAGATCCTATGGATAATCAAGAAACAGTAAAAAATACATGTGTTTTTGAACAACTTTATGCAAATATATTTAAAATTTCAGATGACATGACATTCCTAGAAAAATACAGTTTACAAAACCAGCATAAGAACAAAAAATCTAAATAATCCTATACCTGATAAAGAAATTGAATTTATAACTTTGAACCTCCCCACAAAGAAAATTCCAATCTCAGAGAGCTTCATCACTGAGATCCACTGAACATTTATGGAAGAAATAATAATTTTGAACAAAACTTCTAGGGACTGGGGAAAAAAAGGAAATGCTTCCCAACTGATTTTATGAAACCAATAAAATCTTATTACTGAAACTTGGCAAGTATATTACAAGTAGGGAAAATATAGGCCAGTATCTCTCATGAGCAAAGTTGCTAAAGTTCTGAACCAAAGAACAGCAAATCAAATTCAGCGATACAAAAACAATACATCAAAGGAAAGAGTGGCTTATCCCTGCCATATAGAGTTAGTTTAACATTTCAAAATCAATCAATGGAATTTTAAAAATTATATGATCATCTGAAAAGATGCAAAAAAAGTATGTGATAAGCCTCAATATCCAATCATGATAAAATGTAGTAAACTAGAAATGGAAGGTAATTTTCTCAGCCTGCCAAAAGGTATTTAGAAAAGCATTTACATCAATCATAACTCAATAATAAAATAATAAAAGATTTTCCCATCATATCAGGAGAATAATGACATCAACTCTCAGTTTCGATTCAACATTGTACTAAAGATTCTAGCCAGTACAGCAAACAAAATAAAAAGAAACAAAAATGTTAAAGACTGAAAGGGAAAAAAAATTCATTCCTCACACATGGCAAGATTATGCGTATAGGAAATTCAAAAGAATCTACAGATATTTTATTAGAATCAATAAGCGAACTTAGCAAGGTCAACAGACAGAAATTCAATATACAAAAATGCATTGTATTTTTATTCGTTAGTGATATGGTTTGGATGTATCCCCACCCAAATCTCACCTTGAATTGTAACAATCTCCATGTGTCAAGGGCAGGGTCAGGTGGAGATAATTGAATCATAGGTGAGGTTTCCCCCACACTGTTCTCATAGTAGTGAATAAGTCTCATGAGATCTGATGATTTTATAAATGGGAGTTCTCTTGCACAAGCCTTTTTGCTTGCCACCATGTAAGACGTGACTTTGCTCTTCATTCACCTTCTGCCATGATTGTGAGGCCTCCCCAGCCATGAAGAACTGTGAGTCAATTATAAATTACCCAGTCTTTGGTATGTCTTTATTAGCAGCATAAGAACAGACAAATACAATTAGCAATAAAAATAAGAAAATGAAATACTAAAAATAGTAACACAACATAACCAAAAATATATCAAATACCTGAAAATAAACCAAAAGGAAGATGTAAAAAGCCATATACCCAGAAAATTATAAAACATTATTGAAAGAAATTAGAGAATATCTAAATAATAGAGAGATACATGATGTTCATGGATTAAAAGGCTCAATGTTATATATATTGCATACGTATACTCTCCCAATCCAAGTTATAGATTCAGTATAGTCCTACTCAGTATCTCAGTAGGCTTTGTATGTATGTGAAAGCTGGTGAGGTGATTCTAATGTTAAAAGTCAAGACAATCTTGAAGAAGAACCGATTTACACTACCAGATGTCAGTGTGTGTTATAAAACTAGAATAATTAAAACAGTGTAGTATTAATACAGGACAGACAATAGACAATGCAATTAATGAAATGTATACATGCACACACATATATACACAGAGAGACATTTGATTTATGACAAAAGTGTCACTTTAGAGCATTAGAGAAAGACCAATGTCTTCATTAAGCAGTACTGGGTCAATCAGATATCAACATGGAAAAAAATGAATCAAATCATACATAAAAATATATTCCATATGGATAACACATCTAAATACGAACAGTAAAACAATAAGCTTTTAGACATCTTAAACCAGACGCAAAAACACAAACTCCAAAGGGAAATAATGGTAAATTGGATTATATTAAAATTAAAAACGTGTATTCATTATTAGACATTGTAAGAGAATAAGAAGGCACTCAGAGTGGGAAAATATATTTTTATACACATATCCCAAAAAATATTAGTATCCAGAATATATATTTTTAAAAACCTTCATATCAATAAGAAAACGTCTCAAAAATGGGCAAAAGATTTGAACAGGTTCCTTAGAAAGCAGGGCACTTATTAAGTGGCAAATAAACATATTCAAAAGCCCTCACTTTTTTGCAAATCAGGGCAAATCAAATTATATTACTATGGGGAATCGCAACACACCATGAGAGTAATGAAATTTAAAAAAGACTGATGTGGAGCAAATGAAACTCTCATAAAGAGCTGGTGGGCGTATAAATTCATTCAATCGCCTTAGGAAAACTGTCTTGCATTATCTTCTAAAGCTGAGTGCAAGCTGGCTGGGTGCGGTGCCTCATGCCTGTAATCTTAGCACTTTGGGAGGCAAAGAAAGGCTGATCGCTTGGGCCAGGAGTTCCAGACCAGCCTGGGCAACATGGAGAAACCCCATCTCTACTAAAAATATTTTTTAAATAGCAGGGTGTGGTGGCACATGCCTGTAGTCCCTGCTACTTGAGAGGCTGAAGTGGGAGGATCACCTGAGCCCAGAAAGCCGGGGCTGCAGTGAGCCAGGATTGTACCACTGTACTCCATCCTAAGCGATGGGAGTGAGACCCTCAGAAAAATATAAAATAAAATAATAAAATTAAATAAACATAAAGTTGAATACATGCAAATCCTCTCACCCAGCAATTCTACTTCTAAGATATATGTATTTATATGCAAAATATATATATATGTTTACAGCAACATTTTATATATAAATTTATATATAAATATATATAAAACATTTATATATAAAATATTATATATGTTTATATAAATGTTTACAGCAACATCATCGGTAATAGTAAAACTTGGGGGGAAGTGTCCATCTACAGTAAAACAAATTGTTCACTGTGGTATATTTGCACAGTACACAAATAGCACTGAAAATGAACTACAACCACGTTCAACAAAATGCATGGCTCTCATAAACATAACATGTGGAAGGCATCCACAAATGGATAGCTCTTACAATACTATACATTGTGCAATGATTAAATCAGGTAAAAGAAGCAGACAATAAAAGGTGCATAGTATGATTTCATTTAGATAAAATTCAAAAACAGGCAAAACTAATCAATGGTGATATAAGTCAGGACAATGGGTCAGTTCCCTTTGGGGAGGAAGTGATCGCAGTGACTAAAAATGAAGCCAGAATGGAGAGCAGAACTAAGAGATGGAGAAAAACAGGCTCCTGAGGAAATCTTTGGAACCCTGGGATCAAGCACATCTGCATTCATTTTGCTCTGCCCCTGAACTTTTCAATTACATGAAACTTCAGTTTCAGATGGGTTTCTTTCATTTTCAACGGAGTCTTGACCAATAAATCTGACTGGAAGCTACCTCCTATTAGAAATTGAAACCCGAAGAGATCATTTCTCTTCCATTGTAAATGAGAGAATAGAGTGAACTACAGAAAACTAAAACGGGAGGGTTTTGTTTTGTTTTATTTTGTTTTGTTTTTTGAGACAGAGTCTCGCTCGCCCAGGCTGCAATGCAATGGTGCGATCTCGGCTCACTGCAACCTGTGCTTCCCAGGTTCAAGCAATTCTCCTGCCTCAGCCTTCCAAGTAGCTGGGATTACAGACACATGCCATCACACCCAGCTAATTTTTTGTATTTTTAGTAGAGACGGGGTTTCACTGTGTTAGCCAGGATGGTCTCGATCTCCTGACCTCGTGATCCACCTGCCTCAGCCTCCCAAAGTGCTGGGATTAAAAAAAGGGAGGTTTTTTTGTTTTGTTTTGTTTTGTTTTAATCCCTTTGTGTCAAGGCTCTATACTTCCTAGGGTTTGGTGGTTTGTCTCTAGCGTAAGTGGACTGGATTCGGTGTGGTTGCAGTGGGTTCATTTTTTCTCCATCAGCACCTTCAAACCTGCCCCAATACATCTACCTTCTTTTCCTTCAGGAAGAAGCAATAGTTTCTTCCAGTCATTTTCAGATTTTACAGAACAGTCCTATTTTTAGATATTAAAAACCCCAGTTCACACTGATACCAAAACTTTGATCGCACAACTACATCAAAGCATCTCCTATTCTGTAATGAGTTGAATTGCGTACCCCAAAAAGAGATATGCTGACGCACTAACCTCCGTCCGACTCCTCAGATTGTGACATGATTTGAAAATACGGTTGTTGCAGATGAAATTTGGTTTTGGGTTTTTGGTTTTTTGGGTTTTTTGAGACAGGGTCTTTCCCTGTCACTCAGGCTAGAGTGCAGTGGTGCGATCACGGTTTACTGTAGCCTTGAACTCCTAGGCTCAAGCGGTCCTCCCACTTCAGCCTCCCAAGTAGCAGGTACTACAGGCATGCACAACTATGCCTGGCTGATTTTTGTATTTTTTGTAGAGACGAGCTTTTGCCATGTTGCCCAGGCTGGTCTCGAACTCCTGGGCCTCAAACGATCCACCTGCCTCAGCTTCCCAAAGTGTGATGTCACGCTGGAGTAGGTTGGGCCTTTAATCCAACGTGACTGGTGTTCTTATGAGAAGATGATGGGAAGGCACGGGGAAAGAACATCACATGATGAAAGAGGCAGAGACTGGAGATATGACATGTGCAAGCCGAGGAGCACCAGAAATTACAAGAAAATCATAGGAAGATTCTTCCCTAGAGCCCTAGAGAGAGTATGGCAACATCTTGATTTCAGAAATCTGGTCCCCAGACCTTTGAGAGAATATGTGTCTTTTGTTGTAAACCACCCATTTTACCGTGTTTATAGAAGCAACCCTAGGGAATGAACACACCTATCCACCACTCAGGCTATTCAATACTTCCTCAGACCAACAGTAGGGAAGAGCAGTGAAAACTTAGAAAAGAAAGGGATAATATCAGTTGGTCAAGGTTTCACCAATGAGTACATTTTTTCACAGTACACTGCATTGGTATCTAATTTATTTCTGCCCTCCTATTTAACTGATCAGGCCTTTTGTCATTCCATCAGAAATACACAGCAGACCAGAGACGAAGGCTTGCTGGGGACCTAGAACAGAATCACAGAGTGATGGATAGACCTTTGTGGGTGTGGCCTGAAGAGCGCTCAGGCAGCTTCTTTCTTCACCTGGTGGCTCTTTGGCTACTGAATGAGAAAGTGAGTTTCAAAGTGGGGATGGGACCAAAAGGGTCATAAAAAGAGGCTGGGCTCGGTGGCTTATGCCTGTAATCCCAGCCCTTTGGGAGGCTGAGGGGGGCAGATCACGAGGTCAGGAGATCGAGACCATCCTGGCTAACATGGTGAAACCCCATCTCTACTAAAAATACAAAAGAATTAGCCAGGCATGGTGGCACGTGCCTGTAGTCCCAGCTACTCGAGAGGCTGAGGCAGGAGAATCTCTTGAACCTGGGAGGCAGAGGTTGCAGTGAGCCGAGATGGCGCCACTGGACTCCAGCCTGGCAGCAGAGCAAGACTCCGTCTCAAAAAAAAAAAAAAAAAGAAAGAAAAAAGAAAAAAAAAAAGAGATCTAAGAGGATAATTGTACTACTGACAGGGCATGATAAAGAACTCAAAAGCTCCATGTCCAACCCTCCGCCCTTCATCTCTATTAGCCACACTTCCAGATTAAAAACTTCAAAGCCCTGAGTACAACGGAAAAAGCATCTTATCAGATGACCAAAATGAGGGACTGGTCCGTTCTTATTTTAGTTTTCAAATTTTATTTTGTTTTTAATTGACACATAATAATTGTGTATATTTCTGAGGTACAGTGTAAATTTGAGGGGAGGGGAGTGTCAGGGTCTTGCTCCGCCACCCAGACTGAAGTGACACAATCCTAGCTCACTGCAATCTTGAACTTCTAGGCTCAAGCAATCCTCCTGCCTCAGCCACCCAAGTAGCTAGAACTACAGGTGCACGCCACCACAACCAGCTGCATATTTTATTTCAAAGCATTTTGATAGATGTATACATGGTATAATGATCAAATCAGGGTGATTAGCATATCTATCATCTCAAACACTTGTCATTGTGATGAGAACATTCAAAATCCTCTTCAAGCTGTTTTGAAGTCTGTGGTTCACGGTAGTCAACCAACTGCACTAGAACACCAGGGCAGGCTTGGCAGGGGGACTCCAGGAAGGCTGAGGAGGAGGGGAGAGAACAAGTGAGCAGTGGGCAGCCGGGAGGGTGAAAAGAATGATTTGGGGAAAGAAATTTAGAGAATCAAAATCCTGGCAAGGATCTTGCAGGAGATTACATTGGAGAACTTCACTTTTACGTGAAAGAAAAGAGCAGCAGATGCCTGTTTTTCTGGAATTTGCCAAATATGCTCAGGGTGAGGGCAGAGGAGTTTCAAGTCACTCATTTCTTGAGCTCCTAGTAAGCCCAAGATGCCATGCTGAGGTTTAGATGCTGAAGGATGAGTAGATACAGCTCCTGCCCTTGACACGATCCTTCCCATCCCGTAGGGGAGCATGAGTCATGTTTCCAACTCGGGATATGAGGCAGAGAGAGAAAAGCACAACTACAGGGAGGTACAAACAATTGCTAATGCTTCTGTTGAGTGCTCACCATGCGCCAGCCATGAGTCTAAGCAGTTTATGTCTATTCATTCCTCTCTTGCTCACCATAACCCTCTTGTGCTATTATAATACTCATTTTACAGTCAAGATCAGAGAGGTTAATTACCTACCCAAGTAGCACAGCCAGCAGGCAGCCTGGTAGGGATTAGAACATCTGTTGTCTCCAGAGCCCACATGCTTAAACACTAAGCAAACTCTTGCAGAATACTACATCTGACAGGCAGGGGAAGGGGAACTCAGGATAGTTCTAATGGCAGAGAATATCCTTCAAGAAGTGCTTTGAGGCATAGATAGGAAATACAAGCCCCCAGAAACCATGGATGAGAGAGGGCCTCCTCCTCTATGACTAGAATCCTAAGTGATCATGTGGCTTTTTGGCACAGAGTCTGCCTCAGAGGAAATCAGCAGGTAATGATCAATTGCCAAAGTCCTCTCTACCTCTGAGATCATGGATCTGTGAGGCCCAGAGTGCAAAAGCCAGTAAGTCATAGGGACCTGGTGGTCCCACTTCCAAGACAAAGGAAATGAGGGGTTAACAGGCAGCTAATGAAAGCTGCTATAGGAATAAACATGAAGAACAAATCACCAAAGCTGGTGATCTGGTGTCAAATAATACAGTTAATTTCAGAACATTGTCAGCTTCTGTTAAAATTATCTTTTTAATATTAACCTTTCAGGTAAGTGTTATGTTGGAAAGCTGATTTTTTTTGTTTTTTGTTTTGTTTTGTTTTGTTTTTGTTTTTTGGTTGGTTGGTTGGTTGGTTTTTTTTTTTTTGAGACAGGGTTTTGCTCTGTTGCCCAGACTGGAGTGCAATGGCGTGATAACAGCTCACTGCAGCCTTGAACTCTTGGATCACTTAAAGAGATCCTCCTGCTTCAGCCTCCCAAGTAGTTGGGACCACAGGCGCATGTCACCACACCGGGCTAGTTTTTGCATTTTTTGTTGAGATGGGATCTTGCTACGTTGCCTCAGGCTGGTCTTGAACTCCTGGGCCCAAGCAATTCTCCTTTCTTAGCCTCCCAAATCACTGGAATTACAGGCATGAGCCGCCATACCCAGTCAGGAAAACCTTAACTTTAGGAGAATTTGTTAGCTATGTGACATAAATGAAGGCATTGTCACCTGATGTTTAAAAACATGTGTCCAATTTGGTGACAAAGTCCATCAATCCAAGCATTCTAAAGACAAATGCCTAGAAAGGAAGAAATGGGAAACCAGAGGATGTGATTCCCTTTCGGCGCCATTTAGTCTAAGACCAGCCCTGGGTTGAGGAAGGGAAGAGAACTAGGAGTTCCTTATTTTTCCTACTGGATTGAGGGCCCAGTGCCACCACAGGGTCGACATTAGCTCCAGTTCTTTATTTAGTAAAAAGAAAACTCCACGAACATTCTGGCACTCGGAGGCACGAGTTGGCTCTTCTGAACTGAGACCTCTGCTATTTAGGGACTCTACAAAACAGAAAAATGTGTATTACCAAATAACTATTTAGAGAAAATATTGAAAAAAGATCTAGAGAGAACTGTTTGTTTTAATATGGTCTGTTTACAATGCATTATTACTGGACTGCAAAGCGTGTGCTAAGGGAACAAAAATGCATTTGCATTTTTTCAGGGTCAAAATAGCCATGCTCAGACAGCACACAACAATCTCTCTTGCAGTTATTTTTCTCCTCTCTCTTTTTCTGGCATTTGATAGTTCTAGAAGTTTATCTAATTTGACCTTTGGCTAAACTGCCATTATTGCTATGAAAATGTATTCTGCCCTTAAACGAGTCCTCTTTCTCATAAGGGGTCTGTTTCTCCGAGCTGATGGTTCTCAAACTTTAATGTGCACCAGAAACATTTGAGAAATTTGAGATTTGAGATTTGAGAAAGCACACAGTCACATCCCTAGGTTTTCTGACTTTGCAGGCCTGGGGTGGGGCCAAAAATATTATTTCTTGCAAGTTCCCAGGTGATGCTGATATTGCTGGTCCAAGGAGCCCGCTTTGAGATCCACTGTTCTAGGCATGCTGCAGAAGGTGTATAGGAGCAGATATTCTGACATGATTTGGAAAGAAAAGAGTGTGAGGGTTACTGATAGTCCTGGGGCTTGAGTGGATACTGGTGGATGAAACTAACCAGTATGTCCTACCTCCTGACCACTGGGAGGAATTGGTGATACAATGCCATGTGACCCTACTCAGATCAATAAGCCAGGCTCTGGGCATTGGTTTCACTGTTGGGAGAGAAAGCTGCTTCTTTTCCTTGTAGATATGAGGCTCAAAGAATGCGACACCAGGATTTGAGACAACCATCTTGTTCCCATGAAAAAAAAACAACCTAGGTGATAAGCAACCAATATAGCAAGGAAAACAGAACCAAGTTAGAGACTATGAGAATCCAATTCTAATGAAGATATTTGCACCTCTGCATCCAGCTGGACCCTGGCCTTACCAATTATGTGAGCCAATTAATTACTTCTTTTACAAGAGTAGTTTGGATTGGGTTACCTGCCATTTTGTAAGAAAAGAATCCTGGATCATTCGCCAATTTTCTGGACTTTTATAGCACAGAGTCCTACTGTTCTTTAGTTCTCTTATCATTTAATGTTGCTAAGGGAGGATCTCTGTGCAATTGCCTAAAACCCATGTTTAATAATTTATGCTCCCAAGTCTACCATCTATTTACCTTGTTTCTTTTCTCAGGAATTAACTCGGGAACTTCTACCACACAAATCTCATGCTATCCAACCCTAAACTTCATTTTTCTGGGCATGGGAATACACATGCTTGTTTGTACACCTGTATAACTCCCTGGATTATTCATACTCTGAAGCACAACACTACAAAAATAAATGTCAAAAGCAGGAATCTGGAACATCTCCTTATTGAGATAAAGCTGAAGGGTTCTAGCTAGTATACTTCTCATTCTTTGTTCAATATTTAGTCAAAAGCACGAATAAAGTTAGCTTTTGAGTATTTCTGAGGCTTCTATGATTTCAGAGTTTTCTGATCAATCCTGAGACTCTTAGCCAAACCCTATTGCTAAGAACATCCTGGCATGTCCTGAGTTGGGATAAGTCCCCTAGCAATCATGCATGCCACATGTGTAACTGTCCATGAATGTGTAAGATACCAAGCATAGCATGTTGCATTTTGGACCATATGGTCCAAGCTTTAATCCAGATTTCTTTAGACTGTTGTCAAAACTTATAACCTCTCTAGAAGTTTATTGAGGACCGCAAATAGAATGTATCATCAGCCCTGAAGGCAATTTTACAAGACAACTTTGAGAGATGTCCCCAATGATGGCAGTTTTATGAGGATGAGTGGCAGCATTGAATGGAACAACACTCACTTGGTTCACAAAAGAGTCATTTATTTTGAGTCCCATTTCATGTGTATTAAAACTAAAACAAAATGCTGATTAAAGCCATAATATAGGAAGACCAATGAGTACAACCATTACTTAGCTTCTTAGTTTTAGTTCAGTCATTAATAAATGTGGAATTCAATTGATTGACTTACATTTAATCACTAAATAGACATGTCCCTAGTGCCCAGAAATTACATGGAATTCTAAATACATAGTAGTATAAAAAATAAACATAGTCCTTATCTTAAGGAAAAATGCAACCTAATAAGAAATACAAACCCAAAATACTAACAAAACATATATGGAAAGTGTGAATGAAAGTACTACTATTATTTTTCTAATAAAGTGATGGAGCACACATGACCAAATCAATGTATTCTTCAAAAAATCTAAAGAGACATCCACAGTTTACTTTGCAACTGTTTTTTAGAACTGTCTTCATAGCCAGTCTACAACCATTCATACTTGTGACAAACACAGTTGGTGACCACCCCATTCCCATCTCATCTTTGTCGTCAGAGCCCCATTTTGTCTGGGAAAGCACTGTGCTCCAATCCAAGCTATGGATTATGCTTGGTCCAAGGCAATAATGACAAGCCTATTCCCAGCTTTCCCAGTGCCCTTGCTGATGGGATGGCAGTGTGACCCAGTTTTGACCAGTGACACTGGAGCATCATTGGTTGCCCTAATAAATGGGGAAAACACTGGCCATGTTCTTTGCTCTTTCCCTTTCTTCCATGGATATAGAAGTGATGCCTGGAAGTAGACCAGTCACCTTATGACCCTGAGGCAGCAGTCATGAGTAAAAGACAAAAGAATTGCAGCAGTGCGAGCCCGGACATCACTGAGCAACTTATCCCCATGTCACAAGCCTTGTACTTCTTAATATGTTAGAAAAATTAATTCATTTTTTAAGCTACCATAAGTGGATTTTTCTATTATTTGAAGCTGAACACAATGTTGTAAGTGATACAACATTGTAGTCTCATTTTGTATTAATCAAGCATACCCAGCAAACATATGCTCCAAGCTTTAATCCAGATTTCTTTAGACTGTTGTCAAAACTTATATCCTCTCTGGAAGTATACTGAGGACTGCAAATGGAATGTATTGTCAGCCCTGAAGGCAATTTTACAAGACAACTTTGAGAGATGTCCCCAATGATGGCAGTTTTATGAGGATGAGTGGCAGCATTGAATGGAACAACACTCACTTGGTTCAAAAAAGAGTCATTTATTTTGAGTCCCATTTCATGTGTATTAAAACTAAAACAAAATGCTGATTAAAGCCATAACATAGGAAGACCAATGAGTATAATTATTACTTAGCTTCTTAGTTTTAGTTCAGTTGTCAAGAAAAATATTTAATTAGCTTAAAGCCATATGTGAAGGTTGCTGGGCTGAATCTGGAACCTGGTTTATTTTTATTCTGCCTCACAGCAAATGGTGAAATCCATTTTTGTGATAATTTCCAAAATATAACCCATTTTCCAAGTCTTCAGTGAGAGATTTTCAAATTTCACTAGATGAAGCTAGTTTGGTGTTCTATTTAATTTGTCCGACAATTTTGTCTAACATGCTGGTTCTTTTTTTTGTTAGTGCCAGAATTGAATTGTTTAGTCATAGGTTACTTTGGAAAATATTAAATGGAAAAAAAAACTGAGTATATTCCACTTCACAGTCTCATCAAAGCTCTCACCAAAAAATAATTTTTCAAATAATAAAATATATTTTAAAACTTAGAGTTCTGATGACAAAGGATACCCTTGATATAAATTACAGAAGATTTAGAGTCAGACATAAACCTTAAAACAAAAAGAAAAAATATTGGTGAATATTCATCTGATCTCAAGGTACTGAAAGACTGAGCACAAAATGAAAGGAAAAAACTGTGAAACAAATTATGACTGCCTGAAAAAAAAACTGTGTATCACAAATTAAACTTCTGGATATCACAAATTACCAAAAATTAATAAGTAATAATAATAAGCAAAAAAATTATAGCAAATATACTAGATGGGAAAAACAGGATGTTGTAATATAACCAATAGACAAGACTGAGCAACACCATGAATATGAATTTTAGCTAAGAAGAAATGCAAGCCACCAAGAAGCATTTATTTAACAAATCCCAAATATTGGGATATGGGAGTGAACAGGGAGCTCATGGAGCTTATAGTAGCTATTAGCATATAAAAAATATTACAGATGCCAGTGACCCTGTCCCTCCCTCCATCACCCCCTACCTCCCAGTGCTGCCATCATTGCCAGTGCAAACGAGCGAGTACTCGGATGCCAGCTGCCCCACCCATCCCCCACACTCCCACCACCACTGGTGCAAAAGCACATGCAAAGACCAGCAGCCCAGCACCCGTCAGCACTCCACCCTCCTGCTGCTGCCACTGGTGTGAGTGCGAACACAGACATCAGCAACCCTACCCTTGCCTGAGACCCACTACCAGCCTGAGTGTGCACAGGAATGCTGCAACCCCACTTCTGATGGTACCCCACCCCAGCCAACACATGCACCCCGTTGTGCTGACACACACGAGGAAGCACAGATCTGGCTGCTACCACCCCAACAAAGTGCTTTGGCTGGTACCACCCAATAGAGTGGGTGGCCAGCAGACCCAGAGTGCCTCAGTCCCTTCAGCACAGCAGGTTCCTAACCTCCAGAGGCCAGAGAACAAAGCTGGGGGCCGGATATCAGCTTCCCAGAGTTAAAGGATGCAGACCAATAGTGTAGAGCTGAGCCGTGACCCCCTAAAATCTCCCAGAAACACATCCAGTCAACTGAACCCACCTTATACCGCAATCAAACCCCCAAGGGAATCAAAGAAGATAAAAGCAAAAAATAAAAAAAAAAAAAATTCCAAAGGACAACAACTTCTAAGACTGAAGGAACATCAGCCCACATAGCTGAGAAAAAACCAGTGCAAGAACTCTAGCAACTCAGAAAGTAACAGTTTCTTCTTACCTCCAAACAACTGTGCTAGTTCCCCAGTAATAGTTCTTAACGAGGCTGAAATTGCTGAAATGACAAAAGTAGAATTCAGAATATGGATAGGAATGAAGATCACTGACATTCAGGAGAAATTCAAAACCTAATCCAAGGAATCTAAGGAATACAAGAAAATGATACAAGAGATAAAAGCAAAATGGCCATTTTAAGAAAGAACTAAACTGATCTGATTGAGCTAAAAAAAAAAACCCACTTCAAGAATTTAGTAATAAAATCACAAATATTAACACCAGAATTGACCAAGCTAAGGAAAGAATCTCAGAGCTCAAATAATGGTTCTCCAAAATAACTCAGTCAGACAAAAATAAAGAAGAAAGAATAAAGAAGAATAAACAAAGCCTCCAAAGAATATGGAGTTATGTAAAACAACCAATTCTATGTCTCTCTGGGATCCCTGAAAGAGAGGGAGAAAAAGCAAACCACCTGGAAAACATGTTTAAGGATATCATCCATAAGGATTTCCCCAACCTCACTAGAGAGGGCAATATTCAAATTCAGGAAATGCAGAGAACACCTGTGAGATACTATACAAGACAACCATCCCCAAGACACATATTCATCAGATTCTTCAAGGTTAAAATGAAAGAAGAAAATGTTAAAGACAACTAGAGAGAAGGGGCAGGTCACCTACACAGGAAATCCCAACAGGCTAATAGTGAATCTTTCAGCAAAAACCCTACAAGCGAGAAGAGATTGGGGGCCTATATTCAACATTCTTAAAAAAAAAAAAAAAAAAAAACAGAACTTCCAATGAAGAATTTCATATGCAGCCAAACTAAGCTTTACAAGTGAAGGAGAAACAAGATCCTTTTCAGATAAGCAAATGCTAAAGGAATTTTTTACCAAGAGACCCACCTTATAAGAAGTCCTTAAGGGAATGTTAAACAGGGACAGGAAAGACATTACTGGCCATCACAAAAACACATTTAAGTACATAGACCATTGACACTGTAAAGCAACCACACATTCAAGTCTGCATAACCAGCTAACAACATGATGACAGAATCAAATCCACCCATATGAATATTAACGTTGAATGTAAAGAGGCTAAATGCCCCCAGTTAAAAGGTACAGAGTAGTAAGCTGGATAAAGAAACAAGACTCAACTGTATGCTGCCTTCAAGAGACCCAACTCACACACAGTGACACCCACAGGCTCAAAGTAAAGGAATGGAGAAAATTCTACCAAGCAAATGGAAAACAGAAAAAGCATGTGTTGTTATTCTGATTTCAGACAAAACAGACTTTAAACAAACAATGATTTACAAAAAGACAAAGAAGGGCATTACATAATAGTAAAAGGTTCAATTCAACAAGAACTGTTCTAGATATATGTATACCCAATAACTTAACTGTCCAAAATATAAATGTACCCAACACATGAACACCAAGATTCATAAAGCAAGTTCTTAGAGACCAACAGAGAGAGATAACCATATAATAATAGTTGAAGTCTTTAACACCCCATTGACAGTATTAGACAGATCACTGAGGCAGAAAATTAACAAGGATATTTGGGACCTGAATTTGACACTTGACCGAAAGGACCCAATAGAAATCCACAGAACTCTTCACCCCAAAACAACAGAATATATATTCTTCTCATCACACGTGGCATATACTGTTAAAATTGACCACATAATGAACTGTAAAACAATCCTCAGCAAATTTTTTAAAAACTGAAATCATACCAAACACAGTCTTGGACCCCAGCACAATAAAAATAGAAATCAATATTAAGAAAATTGTTCAAAATCATAGTTACATGAAATTAAGCAATCTGCTTCTGAATAACTTTTGGATAAGCAGTGAAATTAAGGCAGAAATCAAGAAATTCTTTGAAACTAATGACAACAAAGATACAACATACCAGAATATCTGGGACACAACTAAAGCTGTGTTAACAGGGAAGTTCATAGTGCTAAATGGCCACATCAGAAAGAAAGATCTCATATTAACAACCTAACATCACACCTAGAAGAACTAGAGAAACAAGAGCAAAGCAATGCCAAAGTTAGCAGAAGATAAGAAATAACCAAAATCAAAGCTGAACTGAAGAAAACTGACATGCAAAAAAAAATACAAAAGATCAATGAATCCAGGAGTATGTTTTCTTAAAGAATAAATAAGATCGACAGACTACTAGCTAGACTGATAAAGAAAAAAAGAGAGAAGATCTAAATAGACACATCAGAAATGACAAGGGAGACATTACCACTAACCCCTCAGAAATAACCAAAAACCCTAAGAGACTACACCCACAAACTAGAAAATCTAGAAGAAATGGAAAAATTCCTGGATACTCCCAAGATTAAACCAGGAAGAAACTGAATCACTGAACAAACCAATAATGAGTTCCAAAATTGCATCAGTAATAAAAAGTCTACAAACCAGAAAAAGGCCAAGACCAGCCAAATTCACAGCCAAATTCTACCAGATGTATAAAAAAGACCTAGTCCTGTTCTTAGTGAAACTGTTCCAAAAAGTTGAGGAGGAGGGATCCTCCTTAACTCATTCTATGAGGTCAGCATCATCCTGATACCAAAGCCTGGAAGAGACACAACAACAAAAAATAAAACTTCAGGACAATATTCTTGATGAACATAGATGCAAAAATCCTCAAAAAAATACTAGCAAACCGAATCCAGTAGTACATCTAAAAGCTAATATATCAACATCAAGTAGGCTTTATTCCTGAGCTGCAAGTTTGGATCAACATATGCAAATCAATAAATGTGATTCATCACATAGAAAAAAACTAAAAACAAAAACCATATGATCATCTCAATAGATACAGAAAAGGCTTTCAATAAAAGTCAACATCCTTTCATGTTAAAAATCCTCAACAAACTTAGGCATATCTCAAAATAATAAGAGCCATCTGTAACAAACCCACAGCCAACATTGCACTGAATGGACAAAAGCTGGAAGCATTCCCCTTGAGAATGAGAATAAGACAAGGACGCCCACTCTCACTATTCCTATTCAATACAGTACTGTAAGTCCTAGCCAGAGCAATCAGGCAAGAGAAAGAAAATTCATCCAAATTGGAAGGAAGGAAGTGAAACTATCTCTTTGCAGCAAATAACATGATTCTATCCTAGAAAACCCCATAGTCTCTGCCAAAGGCTCCTAGATCTGATAAACAACTTGAGCAGTTTCAAAATACAAAATCAATGTACAAAAATCAGTAGCATTTCTATACACCAACAATGTCCAAGTGCAGAGCCAAATCACAATGCAATCCCATTCACAATAGCCACAAAAGAAGAAAATAACTAGGAATAAAGCTAACAAGGGAGGTGAAAGATCTCTACAATGAGAAATAAAAAACATTGCTCATAGAAAGCAGAGATGACACAAACAGCATGATACAAAAAACATTCCATGCTTATGGATAGGAGGAATCAATATTGTTAAAATGACCATAGTGCCCAAAGTAATTTACAGATTTAGTGCTCTTCTTATCAAACTACCAATGACATTCTTCACATAATTCAAGAAAACTATTTTAAAATTCATATGGAATAAAAAATATGGAGCTCGAATAGCCAAGGCAATACTAAGTAAAAAGAACAAAGCTGGAGGTATCATGTTACCAGACTTCAAACTAAATTACAATCTGGAGGCATCATGTTACCAGACTTCAAACTAAATTACAAGGCTACAGTAACCAAAACAGCATAGTAACCAAAACAGACACAGACCAATGGAACACAATAGAGATCCCAGACATACTGCCACATACCTACAACCATCTGGTGTCTGACAAAGTTGACAAAAACAAGCACTAGAGAAAGGACTTTCTATTCAATAAGTGGTGCTGGGATAACTGGCTAGTCAAATGCAGAAGACTGAAACTGGACTGCTTCCTTACACCATATACAAAAAAATCAACTTAAGATGCATTAAAGGCTTAAATGTAAAACCTAATACTATAAAAACCCTGGAATATAACCTAGGGAATACCATTCTGGATGTAGGCCCTGACTAAGATTTCATAACAAAGACACCAAAAGCAATTACAACGAAAACAAAAATTAACAAATAGGATCTAATTAAACTAAAGAGTCTCTTTACAGCAAAAGAAACTATCAACAGAGTAAAAAGACAACCTACAGAATGAGAGAAAATATTTGCAAACTATGCATCCAACAACAATCTAATATCCAGAATCTATAAGGAATTTAAACAAATTAACAAGCAAAAAACAAATAACTGCATTAAAATGTGGGAAAAGGATGTGAACAGACAATTTTCAAAAGAAGAAATACATGCAGCAAACAAGCATATGAAAAAATGTTTGACATCACTCATCATTAGAGAAATACAAATCAAAACCAAAATTAGGTACCATCTCATATTAGTCATAATGGCTATTATTAAAAAATCAAAAAATAACAGATGCTGGCAAGGCTGTGGAGAAAAAGCAATGCTTGTACACTGCTGGTGGGAGTGTAAATTAGCTCAGCCATTGTAGAAAGCAATGTGGAGACATCTCAAAAAACTAAAAACAGAATTACCATCTGACTCAGCAATCCCATTATTGGGTATATACCCAAAGAAATATAAACCATCCTATCTAATAATAAAGACACATACACACGTATATTCATGGCAGCACTATTCACAATAGCAAAGACATGGAATCAATGTAATAGACTGGATAAAGAAAATGTGGTACATATAAACCATGGAATATGGTGCAGCCATAAAAACCAAATAGATCTTGTCCTTTGCAACAACATGAGTAGAGCTGGAGGCCATTATCCTGAACAAACCAACACAGGAAGAGAAAACCAAATACCACGTATTCTCACTTAAAAGCAGGAGCTAAGCATTAAGCACTCATAGACATAAATATGGGAAGAACAGACACTATAGACTACTATAGCATGGGAGGGGGGTTGAAAAGCTATTTATCAGGTGCTATGCTCACTATCAAGGTAAATGGATCTGTACTCCAAACCTCAGCATCACACAATATTTTCTTGTAACAAGTCTACACATGTACCTGTACCTAAAATAAAAGTTGAAAAAAGTTCTAAACAGCTCTTGGGTCTAAGAGTCACCCAAACTAAAAGTATAGATCATAGAAGTTAACAGCAATAAAGACATCTGCCATCAAAACCTGTTGGTTATAACTTAAACAGTGCTCAGGGGAAAAATCATAGCCTTACTACTTATAAAAATTTAAGATTTTAAAAATTAAATATATTAAAGATTTAACTCCAGAAGCTAGAAACAAACAACAAAATTAACTTTATTAACAGAAATAAGAAATTAGCTAAGTCAGGGGAAATAAGTAGAAAAATAGAATAAAGGGAAAAATTGTAAAATAGATAAATTCAAAAGTGGTTTCTGGCCAGGCACAGTGGCTCATGCCTGTAATCCCAGTACTTTGAGAGGCCGAAGTGGGCGGATCACTTTAGGTCAGGAGTTCAAGACCAGCCTGGCCAACACAATGAAACCCCATCTCTACTACAAACACAAAAACTAGTTGGGCATGGTGGAACATGCCTGTAATGCCAGCTACTCAGGAGATTGAGAATCGCTTGAGCCCAGGAAGCGGAAGTTGTAGTGAGCCGAGATCACACCATTGCACTCCAGTCTGGGTGACAGAGGGAAACTGTCTCAAAAAAGAATAAAAAGTAAAATAAATAAATAAATAAATAAATAAATAAATAAATAAATAAATAACAAAAGTGGTTTTTTAAAAAATAAGGCAAAAAGAGGTATTATCTACCCTAATTAGGAAAAAAAGTATGTAAATACACAAAATAAGAAATTAAATACAGAAATATGCACAAATGCAGAGAAAATAAAGAGAATAAGAAACCATTGTACTTTGCTCAGCACTATGCAAATATGCTTAAGAAGCCAGATGACATATTGTTTTAATAGAAAAGTAGGAATAACCAAATATGACCACAGAAGAAGCAGAAGTAGTAACTTGTGGGAGAAGTACATCATGAAGTAGAATGTTGGTGGAAATGCAGCAGGAGGTGAATCTGGAGAGATGGAAATGAACTGTGAAAGCCTAGTGAACCCAAGGAAAGAGTTCCAATTTTACCTTGAACTTCAGAGCCTAAAGATACGAAAAACTAATGCTCTCAAGAAAGGAAGAGGCTGAGTGCAGTGGCTCATGCCTATAATCCCAACAATTTAGGAGGCCAAGGCAGGAGGGTCGCCTGAACCTGGAAGGTCCAGGCTGCAGTGAGTCATGTTTGCACCACTGCACTCCAGCCTGGGCAACAGAGTGCGACCCTGTCAAAAAAGAAAAGAAGGAAAGAAAAAGAAAAGAAAAGAAAGGAAAAGTAAATAAAAGGAAAGGAAAGGAAAGGAAAAGGAAAAGGAAAAGGAAAAGGAAAGAAAAGCAGAGGAGAGGAGAGGGGAGGGGAGCAGAGTGGAGGGGAGGGGAGGAAGAATGAAGATAGAAAGATGAAAGAGAGGGAGGGAGGAGAAAGAAATTAAGAAATTAATCATAACCTTTTATATAAAAACCACAAGAAGTTAGAAAATACAATGGAAAATTATTTCACTTTACAATAGCAACAAAAAGAATAAACTGCCTTAAAAAGGTAAGAGAAAGAAAAAGAAGAAAGAAAGAGAGAAAGAGAGAGAAAGAAAAAGAAAGAAAGAAAGAAGGAAAGAAAGAAAGAGAGAAAGAGAAAGAAAGAAAGAGAGAAAGAGAAAGAAAGGAGGGAGGGAGGGAGGAAGGAAGGAAGGAAAAAAGGAAGGAAGGAAAAAAGGAAGGAAGGAAAGAGCAGTATCCAATTTTGCCATTTACAAGATTGCTCTGACTGACAAAGAAAATCAAAATGGAACAATTGTAATAGAAATCACAGATACAGTTAATAAATAAAACCTGCTTTCCATAATAAAATATTCCAGATAATTTCACAAAATAACTGTGTAAAATCTTTAAGGTTTAATTCCAATTCTATTTTAATTGTTCAAGGCATGAAAAATAAGTAAAATTTCCAATTCTTTTTATGAAGCCAGACACTTGAAAACTAAACATTACTAAAATAGGTAAATTTCACTTGTAAATATTGATGTTAAAAAAAGCTTACATAAGATGTGAGACTACAAAGGCATTTTCAAAATCAATGTCCAAGTTCAAGTAATATCAGGAATTATAATCAAGAATAATCAAAAGATAATTTGATATCAGAAATTGATTAATATATTTCATTCTATAGTGAAAGATCATGAGAGCTTCTTCAAAGATACTTAGAAGCCATCTATTAATAATAATATTCAATATCTATTATTGACCAAATAAAAAACTAAATGGAATAGAAATAGATAAAGCTATATATCTATCCACAGGCCAATAGTACACTTAATGGAAACACACTAATAACTCTACCATTAAAAAAAGGAACAAAATAAGGATGTCTGCTAATACTGTCATTATTTAATTTAACATAGAGATACTAACTGAATCAATTAGATATGACAAAGGAATAAAAAGGTTATAAAACATAGAAAGAAGGAAGTAATCTCATTATTTACAAATTACATAATTGTATGCCTATAAAACTCAGAAGAATTAGCCTTAAAACTATTATAAATAGTAAAAATGTAAATAATAGCCTTTTATATAAAAACCACAGGAAGTTAGAAAATACAATAGAAAAATTATTTCACTTAACAGCAACAAAAAGAATAAACTGACTAAAAAGTTATGAAAATCTGCAAAACATATCTCAAGAAAAATTTAAAGTTAAACTGATCAAGTTTTTAAAAAAAACCCATGATTGAAAAAAAATTTTTTAAGATTATTTAAGAAAAAAGGAGATCTGACAAAGGGCCAATATCCAGAATCTACAATGAACTCAAACAAATTTACAAGAAAAAAACAAACAACCCCATCAAAAAGTGGGCAAAGGATATGAACAGACACTTCTCAAAAGAAGACATTTATGCAGCCAAAAGACACATGAAAAAATGCTCATCATCACTGGCCATCAGAGAAATGCAAATCAAAACCACAGTGAGATACCATCTCACACCAGTTAGAATGGCAATCATTAAAAAGTCAGGAAACAACGGGTGCTGGAAAGGATGTGGAGAAATAGGAACACTTTTACACTGTTGGTGGGACTGTAAACTAGTTCAACCATTGTGGAAGTCAGTGTGGCAATTCCTCAGGGATCTAGAACTAGAAATACCATTAGAACTAGAAATACCATTTGACCCAGCTGTCCCATTACTGGGTATGTACCCAAAGGACTATAAATCATGCTGCTATAAAGACACATGCACACGTATGTTTATTGCGGCACTATTCACAATAGCAAAGACTTGGAACCAACCCAAATGTCCAACAATGATAGACTGGATTAAGAAAATGTGGCACATATACACCACAGAATACTATGCAGCCATAAAAAAATGATGAGTTCATGTCCTTTGTAGGGACATGGATGAAATTGGAAATCATCATTCTCAGTAAACTATCGCAAGGACAAAAAACCAAACACCACATGTTCTCACTCATAGATGGGAATTGAACAATGAGAACACATGGACACAGGAAGGGGAACATCACACTCGGGACTGTTGTGGGGTGGGGGCAGGGGGGAGGGATAGCATTAGGAGATAAACCTAATGCTAAATGATGAGTTAATGGGTGCAGCACACCAGCATGGCACATGTATACATATGTAACTAACCTGCACATTGTGCACATGTACCCTAAAACTTTAATAATAATAATAATAAAAAAGGAGATCTGAACTTTAAAAAAAAAGAAACCCTTTCCTATTTCGATATCATAAAGATATTCTCTTACATTTTAGTCTCAAATTTTTAAAGTTTTGCTCTTAACATTTTATATTTTAATGCCCCAGGAAGATATTTATTTTATCTATAATGTGAGATAATGAACTTATTTTTACAGGGATAAGCAATTGTACCAGCTTCACATATTCTGTCACCCATCACTTTTCCTAATGATTAGTAATGTCACCTCTACAATAAATTAAATTTCCATTAAAAAAGAAAGTTATTGAATAAGAATACTAAATATTATAAAGATTTCAAATATTTCTAATCTATAGTAATTGCAGCAGATGTTACAAATAGGTTTTCAAAACAATAGAGAAATTTATTCTAAAATGTATGTAGATAAAAAAACATCCAATGATATTTGGGGCATTTATGAAATAAGGAAAAATGGGAGCCAGTACTACCACACTGAAAAAATATTAAAAGCTGCAGTAATTGCAATGATGTGACACTCATGATTGAGTAGACAATAAATCAATGGAAAATATAAAGGAGTCCACCAATAAACCCCCAAATATTTGGGAGTTTCATAAATAATAAAGATAACACAAGTCAGTGAAAAAGAAAACTGGCCATTCACCAAGTGGTATTCATAACCAATTAGGGAAAGAGAAAAAAGATCCCTACCTCACCCCCAATACTAAAATAAATTTAGGTATCACAGATTTAAACTTTGACAAACTAGAAAAAGTACTAATGAACACATGCGAACATTTTTAAAAATAATCCTACACTGAGAGACTTTTCTAATTATGACCATCCCCCTCCCAAAAGCCAAGAAGCCCCAAAAGAAAAGATTGATAAATTTGACTTCATCAAAATGAAAAGTTCTAAAACATACATGTCAGAAGTTCTGAATGGGGCTACAGGCAACCTCAAATGACATGACATGCTGGGGAAAAACTGTTGAAACATGTCTCAGACAAAGGGAGAAATCCCTTTCTCAATGAACGACACACACAAATCATGGATGAGAAAATACAAATGCTTTTAAACATGTGCAACTCAATTATAATAAAAAAATGCAAAAACATAAAGAAAAATAAATGCAGAAATATAAAATCTTAAGATACCATTTCTCCTCTATCAGACAGGAAAAAATGAACCTTGGCAGCACACTATGTTGGTAGGCATGGGTGTTACCATAGGTATTGGCACAGGTGTGGGAAAACAGATATACTCCAACCTTAGTGGTGGTAGAATACATTGGTACAGACTCCACGGAGGGCAGTATGGATCCTAACACAATGACACCTACACATTCCCCTTGTTCCAGCAATTCAAATTACTCAGGTATGAAATTATGTAGTCAGTCAACACCCCAGAGTACAAATATTTATGTGTTTATCAGGCATTGTTATAATTGCTAAAGATACAGCAGGGAACACAAGAAAATCCTTCCTCTTTTCTTGGAAGAAACCTTTGGTGAGGGGCAGACAATAAACAAACAAAAGAGACCAAAAAAAAAAAATAAATCCTGGTTCATACAAACAATGGAATACTCTAAAGCTGTTTCAGAAAATGAAGCAGTTGTATACATATTGATATGAAATGAATTCCAAGATATAACAGGGTAACAAGCAAGGTGCAGAACCATGTATATATTTGGGTAATATCATGTGCTATTTGGGTAAAAATTTTCCTTATGCACGTGCATGTACACACACACACACAAAGCACACATAAGAAGCTGGAAATAAGAGCTGTCTTTGGGTGGCTGGAGGGTCAGGATGGAAAGGAGTGTTACATTTTGCTGTGTACCCTTTTGTACCTTTGGAATTATGTGCCATGTACATGTATTAAATATAAAGTAATGCATGAAAACAGCCGCCAAAAATATAAATAAACAAAGATGTTTGGGTGGATATATGCCCAAACAATAGTTAAATCTGAGTATACTATTATACTAAATAATAGCAACTTCAAAAAGCATTAAAAAAATGGAAATCTACAATATAATAAGTGCTCTGTGTTTCTTCTTAAATTCATGCTTGCAAAATTACTGTTTGACTTCTAGTCATATTTTGTTGTTGTGGATTCCCTATTTTTCCTTCTCTGGGTCAATTTTCAGCAGAGAAGCTTTCAGCATCTGGGCACTAAAATGTGATGTAGTCTACACATGGCCACTTTAGTGTCCCCACAGAGCATTGGCTGACTCTTAATTTGCTGGGTGCTTTATTTATTCCATGTCTTTCAGAAGGACCAGTGTGGATTGAGGGGCTGCCTGTGCTTCTCAACTGTTTCTTTCCCAGCACCTGCTGGTCTACTACTTCTCCCCTGGAACAGCTCCATTCCTAGTTATGCAATGTTTTTCTGTCAACGTCATTGGGACTCTGCCAGTCCCAGTGGTTTCTAATGAGTCCTTCATAATCATCAGATAAATCACTGTTAGGGGCTGCACGTTTATGTCTCCCCAAAATTCGTTTGTTGAATTCCTAACCTCCAGTTCCTCAAATCTGATGGTATTTGGAGATGGGGCTTTAGGGAGGTAATTAGGGTTAATTGAGGTTATGAGGATGGGGCCCTCATGTGATGGGACTGGTGCCCTTATCAGAAGAGACACCAGAGAACTTGCTGCTTCTCTTCACAAGCACACAGAAAAGGAGATGATAGGAACACACAGCAAGATGGTGCAGCCTACAAGCCAAGAGAAGGAGCTTCAGGATGAAATCTACCTTGCTCACACCTTGATCTTGGACTTCCCAGCCTCCAGAACTGTGAGAAATAACTGGCTGTTGTTTAAGCCACACAGTCTGTGGTATTTTGTTATGGGAACTTTAGCAGACTAATTCAGTCCCACTTTTTATCTCAGGCGGCCAGGCCCTCTTAAAACACAACTTACTCTGGAGATCTGAAGATGGATGGTGGTGATGGTTGCCAGACAATGTGAATGAACTTCATGCCTCTGAACTGCACCCTTAAAAATGATGAAAATGGGCCAGGCACAGTGGCTCACGCCTGTAATCCCAGCACTTTGGGAGGCCGAGGCAGGCGGATCACAAGGTCAGGAGATCGAGACCATCCTGGCTAACATGGTGAAACCCCGTCTCTACTAAAAATACAAAAAAATTTGCCGGGCATAGTGGCAGGCGCCTGCAGTCCCAGCTACTCTGGAGACCGAGGCAGGAGAATGGCGTGACCCAGGAGGTGGAGCTTGCAGTGAGCCGAGATCACGCCAGTGCACTCCAGCCTGGGCAACAGAGCAAGACTCATCTCCAAAAATATAGAAATTTAAAAAATAAATTATGAAAATGGTCAATTTTATGCTACACGTTTTACTACAATTAAAAAAAAAGACCGCAGCCAACTCATTTTAAACTCAATTACCTCAGCCCACTTTCTTCCCAGCTTGCCCAAAAGACAGACATATCTACAGCCTCTCCATGGAATAGGATACTACAGGAAAGATGCTCACCACATAGTTATTTATTGTTTGAAAATAGAACTGTGAAAAAATTTGTAGGCATGGGGAGGGGTGCAGGGTGACTAAACTGTCACACTGTCAGTTAATAACCCCCAGGGATCCTGGAGGCTATTTTAAAACGTTGTATTCAGAGCCCTGGAAGAGTTTGTGATGACGATCAAAAATACTAGACGCTTGAAAAAACAAAATCCTGGGCTTGCTGACTAGCAAAGGCAAAGACGCTAGAACAGCAGGCTTCAGAAACATAAGGAGAAAGAGAAGGATGGGGAAGGCTGCAAAACGGAGAGGCTAACAGGGGGGGCCTTGAGGAAAGAGCCTCCGAAAACTCATCCTCCCCTGAAGTCTGAGAGCTATCACCATGATATTAGCTGGGCTTCACGTGAAATAAATTTCTAGTCTGTGTCTAGATTCCCTGGTCCTTTTGGTGATTTGTTGTATCCGTTGTTCACATTCTTTGTTTGTTTGTTTTGAGATGGAGTCTCACTCTGTCGCCCAGGCTGAAGTGCAGTGGTGCGATCTCGGCTCACTGCAAGCTCCGCCTCCCGGGTTCACGCCATTCTCCTGCCTCAGCCTCCCGAGTAGATATATGTTTTCCCAAATGGCATTTACATGGCTCCCCGGTCATAGAAGATCGGTGGATCCTAGCTTCTGGTAAAAATCCCCATTCCACAGTGTGCCATTCTGTATTAGGTTCTCTAGAGGGACAGAACTAATGGGATATATATATATATATGTTTATTATTAACTCACAGGATCACAAGGTCCCAGCCGTCTGCAGGCTGAGGAGCAAGGAGAGCCAGTCCGAGTTCCAAAACTGAAGAACCTGGAGTCCGACGTTCGAGGGCAGGAAGCATGAGCACGGGAGAAAGATGTAGGCTGGGTAACTAGGCCAGTCTCACTTTTCACATTTTTCTCCCTGTTTATATTCTAGCTGTGCTGGCAGCTGATTAGACTGTGCCCACCCAGACCCAGGGTGGGTCTGCATTTCCCAGCCAACTGATCACATGTTAATCTCCTTTGGCAACGCCCTCACAGGCACAGCCAGGATCCATACTTTGTATCCTTCAATCCAGTCAAGCTGACATCAGTATTAACCATCACACCTTCTCTGATTCATTTCTGCGGTGAGATAGAATAGAGATGCATGGGATTCAGAGACTGAAGACGGAGGCTCCTGCTGGGCCTGGCTTGCTGGCTCCTGTGCAATGTGTATATGGAAGAAAATTGTGGTAGGAGTGAATATTGTCACTGTTATGTAGGCCATGCAGCTTCTCTGAACCTCAGCATCTTCAGCTATGAAATGCAGATAATACTGGGAATATGCCACACCCGTTGTGGTTATGAGGATTACATGAGACGAGGTGCATTGCAGGAGAAAATCTTGAAATAGTCATCTTGGTGCCCTCCTTTCTACACACTCCTATTTCCCTTGAGGAAAGTAGCAGTATAGGTATGAAAATGAGAAGACCCAGAAACAGTCAGTGCTCGAAATTGTGACTTCCAGAACAGGCAAGAGAATGCAAAGTTTATAAACACATAGAGGAAAAAACTACCCTGGTCTCAGCCCCTGCTCCCAGGGAGGTTCGGGAAGCCTCACTTGGAGTAGGAGATGGGGGTAGGGAAGAGGAGGAACGTGGAAGATGGACATTACTTTGTAAAATGCACTTTGTTACTGAAAAATATAGACCGTAAAGTTACAGGATACAAATTCTTTAACTTAGCACCATTAAAGTTAAAATTGATGCCAAAGGCCACCAAATTTATAATACCAGAAGACTGAGAAAGGTGGAGCTATTTCGGCATGAAGCTCCGAAAATATAACGTACTGAGCCATTTTGCCTTGTTACATAGATAATGGTAAAGGCAAGACATTCACCTTGAACTTACAAAGAATTTAAACAGTAAGCCAAGTCCTGTAAAGGCTCTTTCTTGCCATATTTATACTTTATTCTGTGTCTTGTCATCATAAAATTCAGTAGTTTGTTTACAAGAAACTTTCCTGTGAAATTCTACTTTAACTACTGTACAATGGTTGCTTGTTATATTTTCATTATCCCTCATTCTATATTTGTTTGCCTGTTTGAGGTAGGAAATCGCATTTATTTATGAGTTACAATTAATTCAAACAGATCCTTACAAGGTGGGGGGGAAAATCTCTTCTTTTTATTTCTACTATAATAGAATTTTTTTAAATGCAACATGGAATCTTGGTATTTCCAACAAATGTATAGTGTAAATATTACTTTTATTAATTTTAAAGTCAGTAAATCATGTGTAATATCTTCAGTATGGTTTTCAAAAATTATTAAGCTCTTATTTTTAATGACAGCATAAGGTACCTCCCATCAGTATGATACTTGGCTATTTATAGAGCAAATAAAGAAAACTTAAGTAAGCTAAAATTTCCACCTAAGACTTAAGAAAGGTGAGAACCAAAAGAACTGGTTGAGAAAAGAATTAGCAAGTGCTGGGCAAGGTATGGGGGAAATGCTTGGTGAAGCAACCAATCTAAGCCAATCTGGCATCCAGGGATGATAGATCCTTGTTATACAGGCTGGTGGTTGGAGAAAGTGATATAATCTTTCCATTCCCTGCAACCTTACTACCAGTTCTAATCAAGTCTCAGACAAAATGTGACATCTCTATTAGCAAGCAGGCATAAACCGTAAGTTTCCGTAGCTTGGGAAAGGCAGTCTCAGGTGCCCCCAACCAGTCCCTTGCAGAACAAGCTCTCTTGGAAGAGGATGAAGAAGTGTTCACAGGCCCAGGTAGGCAGGGAAGGTAGCAGGGCCGCCATTGATATAGACAGGTGTAGGGCCAGTGCTGCACAATTGGCAGGATTGGCATAGACTTCAGAGTTAGCTAGTTCCTTCTACCTTATTTGTGCAAGATTGGTGGACACTGTTGTACTGCTTCTCCTTAATCATATAACTTAAACACCATTAATATCATCACTCTAAAACTACTTCTATTTTTATAGTAATTTGACAAACCTAGTATTAATTCATATTAGAATATTTCACAGGCTAATAGCCCCTAAGAAGTCAAATAGAAATAACTCACTCTTACATATCACAATATTTATGCTAAAATATTTTTACATGACACAGTTATACTACTAATAAAGCCATTGTTTCATATCAAGTGAATAAGTGAGGGGTCACAATAATTAATAAAAAGCTGACATTTAGTAAGCACTACCCATGTACTAAGTATCGTACTAAGGATTTGCTTTATCTTATTTGATAATTTCAACAATTCCGTGACTTGTGTGGAGTTATCTCCATTTTGCAAATGAGGAAACTGAGGCATAGAGAGATTAAGAAACTCACCTGAGGTCACCTAGTTAACTACAGTGAAAGACACAATTCAAATCTAGGTTTGCTTAACACCAAAGCACACACTATTTGGGAAAGGAAAGGCACTTTCGATGTTAAATGGAGTAGTTTGAGTTCAGACCCTTGACCAAGCCATGTACAGAAGCAGCAAAACCTTTCTACCATAAGTAGGGAAAATGTGCAGAAATCTGCCCAGATGTTAGATGTGGAGGACAACTAGAAGAGTGATTCAAGAATTCAGACTCCAAGAGTTAAAAGGGATCTAGGGATCCCTCATTTTACAAGAAACTAAAGACTAGGAAGGGAAGCATTAATGATGCCGAAGAAATTAACAAAGGTTCCTGACTTACTAGGTCAATTAATTCATTTTCAATATGTTGTGGTTTAGGCTGCACTGGGCAATAGAATGCCTGTGATCCTGTGACGATTGGGGGATGTGGCTTTTCTCCCCTATCCACTGAGGACAGAGAGGAAATCTGGTTTTTTATTACTTGCCCCTAAAGCAAATATCAGAAACAAACCAGTAAATGCTGAACAAATGATTGCATATTTTTCATTAACCTTTAAATGGTATCTATCACAGTTAGATGGTGGAAGACTTTACCTTCTATGCTGCCATGTATTACGTGTACAGACACACACAAACAGCAAGCGCCAAAGGAAGGCATAGGAGAGGAACTTACCTGAGTCTGAGAAGGGGGCCTGAGTCCTAGCGAGAGGGTGACCTTTTAGTGATCCTTAAAGAATATGCAGGTGTTACACAGGTGATCCAGGTAGAGGGATGAATGACATATATTAGAGGGTAAGTGTTCTGGGAAGAGATGATGGTTAAAACACAAAATGGGCTGGGTGCAGTGGGATTACGCCTGTAATCTCAGCACTTTGGGAGGCCGAGGGCGGCTGATTGCCTGAGCTCAGGAGTTCGCGACCAGCCTGAGCAACATGGTGAAACCCCGTCTCTATTAAAATACAAAAAAGTTGGGCATGATGGCGTGAGCCTGTACTTTCAGCTACTTGGGAGGCTGAGGCAGGAGAATTGCTTGAACCCGGGAGGCAGAGGTTGCAGTGAGCCGAGATCACACCACTGCACTCCAGCCTGGGTGACAGAGCGAGACTCCGTCTCAAAAAAAAAAAAAAAAGAAAGAAAAAGGAAAACACACAAAATGGCCAAGATTCTGGCATATCTTGGGTTTGAATCTAGGAAGTTGAAACTTGTGGTGTAAGTTAGAGGAGCACAGAAGGGGTTCGGAGAATGGTCATGGAAAGATCTTATGATATCAAATTTGTCACTTCTACAATCCTAGATTTTTTGGAAGCAGAAAGGTTTGCCCTAGGGTATGAGGGAAATTAGACATTAATCATTAACACCTAATTGAGGATCTCTCTCGGAAGCACTCAGAAGAATTGAAAAATTACCAGGAAAGGGAGTGCTTTAGAGCTGTCTGCTGCACTGATACCCAGGGCAAATGTTTGTGGATCTACTTATTACAGGGGAATTCAGAACCTCTCCTAAATGAAGCCAAGGGAATCTTTTAGGGTTTGATGACCTCCCACCAGGGCCATGGCCCTTTTTTAAAATATTGATATATAATAGTTGTGCATGGCACTTTGTAATGCATCAAAGTGTTTCTGTACATGGATTTTAAACTATGGAGGTCAGAGGTCATTTCTCTCCAACTCACTCACCATTGCACCTAGCCCCAGGCAGCCTACAATTAGGCAAAGACATGCTATTGACAGTAACTCTGACCCGTCTAATAGAAAGACGTTCCATGCCGCCTGTCAGTAAATCTATTTGCATTAAAATCTAAGGTTTCTTTCTTGTTTTTTATCCTCTGCTAGCTGCCCTGCAGGAACAGATGTTGTTATTCGGAGCCTGGCATATTATTGGAATGACTTAACTGCATCCTCCATTGCCAGCTCATTGTGTTTAGAGTTTGAAGGCATCGCGGTGTTTCCTTTTCTTCTTTTGATTAAAACGATGTGCCAAAAACCATATAGAAATCAGAGACCATAAGCCTTCCAAGACAGTCTTTGCAGGAGAAAGGACGTTTCTCTAAATAGCAGAGCCTGTTCTCCTTCTGTCTTTTTTTCCTGTGCAGAGCTGGCTCCAAACAGGCTCTCCTCTGGTGCAGCTTGACATGCTGTGTCTAACAGGCAGTGACAAGGGCTTGCAGTGGTGGGGGAGGGGTGGGCTGCCACTCAGCAAAAGCCAGCCTTGGGACTTCCAGGTGTGGTTTTCAACGCAGTTTCTGTTCGAGTTTGAAACACCTAAGAGTCTTTCTCACTTTGTCTCTCTCTGTATAATCTCTCCCACTTTTCTTGAAATGTGAAGGCTTCTCAATAGATCTTTCGTATTCCTACTTTTGACATAGATGCAAGCAATGCATTTTTCTACCAAAGAAGAATCAGCCATGCGAGCACAGTGGTAATTAGCTACTGACAGCTCACATGGGAGGGCAACTTTAGGGCATGGTAGGGACTATGGTGAAATGGAGAATGAGTTTCTTGAAGGGGGCAAACAAAAACAAACAAAAAAAGAAGTGGGCAAACATTTCCCAGCTTTAGCCAATCTTCGCTTCGTGGGACTGGCATGTAGATACTGTGTTAACAAATCTTCCCATTGTTTTTTGAAAGAAGCCAAAAATCTATACTTTTATAAGAAATTTACTGCTTTTTAAATGCTGGGTTTTTTTTCCAACTGTGACAGACCAGACAAGATGGCTATGGGGTGGATTTGGCTTGCAGGTCCCCTGATGCTTCAGTTATGATCGAGGTCCACTCTGCCATTTTGCAGATGAGGAAACCAAAGCCTAGAATGGTAAACTGACTTCTTCACAGTCCCGGAATGAACAAGAAGAAAGCAAAGGCAGAGTAAGGACTCTGGTCAGTGTCCTGAATCTCAGTCCAACCTTTGGCAGCCACTACTATTAAACAGCTATTCCTATAGATATGGCTTGCTTCCCAACTATATTATAAGCATATATATTTTTTATATCTTCCATTGCCCTTAAAACAGTGTTAGGTCATAGCAGATGTTCAGCTCATGTTTGGATAGATGAATGGATAATTGAGTGGATGGATGGATGGATGGATAGATGGACAAAAGGAAAAATAAACAAAGGAATGAATATAGTTTCTTAATGGTAAGTATAAATCAGATTGTAAGAATGGATTGATATTTGAATGGGGAACTTTAATTTCTGGCTTATTTTAGACTTAGCTTAATTTACCCAACTCAAGGAGACATTATTCCTAGAATTTCTCTAGAGTCTACATCTCTGCATTTTCTAGAGTCTACACCTTCCCCCACTCTTCAACCCCAAGCTGGAAACTGATTTATTCATTTATAAGATGAATGTTTATTGTAGCAATATCTGAGGAAAGAAATTGAAAAATGTGTATGCAACTCCATTAAAAAACAACTTCATATACTGTAATCCATCTACACCATGGAATATGACACAACCACAGAAAACAAATTAGATTGATTGTATTGACTCAGGATTTTCATTTAGGCATAATTGAGTGAAAAAATCAAGATGCAGAAAAGTGTGTTTAATGGTATCCCAATTTTTAAAAATCAACCCCTTAATATATATGTGCATGTGTATGTTTATTAGTACATATATAATGTTTTTAATTATATGTGTCTAGAGAAAAATATAAAATATATACATTTATTCGCTTATTTAAATTACCAGATTATCTTGCTGCAGGAGACTAATAAGAGGCAGGGAAGCATGAGAGGAAAAAGAGTAACCACCCAAAAAGGGAAAGTAAAATATGGCTTCTTTTCCAGCCACTGAAGAAGAAAGTGGTGGGGACTCAAGAGAAAAATAAGATCAGCTACAATGCATGTTGCGCCTCTGAATAGAACTGTATACAACTCAACCTAGCTAGACCTCGTATTTTCATGAAATAAACTGCATCGCTCTGTTTTATGTTAAAAACACAGTAAGAAGGTCACACAAATATTGGGCCATTCAGGTAGAGTTTTATTTTATGGTTAAGTCACTTTTTCCAAACATGAATGCTCTACTAGTCCCAAAGATGCAAAAGATTCTAGCTGCTTGAAACAGAAACAGGGAATTTCTAGTCTCAGTTATAGATTATGCCCAGAAACAACAGGGTCCTTCTGCTGCTGAACCTTCCAGTTCATGTTTCAGATCCCCTCTTGCCTTAGGGTTCATTCCCTTTCAGAGCCTCTGGTGTTTTTTTGTGTTTTTTTTCCTGTAATCTGGTCTCATGCTGAGCCTACTTCAATCTACCAAATGCTTTTATACCCATAAAACTCAGTAGGGTTAATCTCCAGCCCCTAGATCCCCAGGTAGAACCCTCAGTCACTATGCAAATGAGTCAAAGTAGCTCCATGTCCCAGCCCAATTCAGATCAGAAGGTTGGGGAATGAGATCAACTGCCCTACCTAGAGGTGTCTGGCTCTTGGATCCTACCCAAAGAAAATACCCCATTACCCATGTCCACTCAAATCAAAATCCTCACGTTTAAAAAACAGTCCTGTGGATGTTAAGTTTTCAAATTTTAGAAATTTGAGCAAAAAGGCCCAATCTTCTTGAGGAAGATTATGATATAAACCATAGAATTCTAGTAGGACAGGCATAAGGGAAGATGAGACTCAGGATTCCCTAAGCATAAGGAAAGTTACAATGGCTTTTGCCTCCTGATGGGCTAATAACTGCTGTCCCATGGAAGCCCATGCTTCAATACTTGGCCTACTGGATAATTCACACATTTTTGATATATTATCCCCCCAATTTGATAACACTATTGATTACAAAAGGCCCTGAAATCATTTTAAGTTATATTGGAACATAAAAACTTAAAGAGCTGTAACTGGGCAATATAGGAGTCCCAAAAGTATGTTTAAAGAAGAACATTAAATAATGAAAATATGAAGAAGATAAATAAGGCATATTTATAGAGTATCAGGCACAGCTGAGCAGGAGAAGTCACACAAACATTGCACGCCTGGGCTAAATAGTTTCTCAAGGTCTACCCAACATTCTTTGGAAATTCTCTTAACTCTTTATAGCATCGTTTGAACTATATTTTATGGCCTAAAATTCTGAGCTTAAAGAGTGTCTAATGGACAACCAGAAAATTGCCTAAGACGCTGCCTGGGTGATAATTTATTAATAGAATTGGAGGGCCAGGCACAGTGGCTCACGCCTGTAATCCCAACACTTTCAGAGGCCGAGGCGGGTGGATCATGAGGTCAGGAGATTGAGACCAACCTGGCTAACACAGTGAAACCCCATCTCTACGAAAACTACAAAAAAATTAGCCAGGCGTGGTGGCACGTGCCTGTAGTCCCAGCTACTCAGGAGGCTGAGGCAGGAGAATCGCTTGAACCTGGGAGGCAGAGGTTGCAGTCAGCTGAGATTGCACCACTGCACTCCAGCCTGGGCGACAGAACAGTCTCCATCTCAAAAAATAAAAATAAAAAATAAAAAAATTAAAGGTGCAAATATATGCTAAACATGAAGACTCAAATTTCAAAATGCCATATTCCTCAGCTACCTTGAGAAGGGGAGGAAGCAGACAGGCCAGTGCAATTCTTTGTTATGCAACTTTGGCCAAAGCATCCCATTTTAAAAACTGCTAACCTTCAAAGCTAAGAGAGTTATGAGCAATAGAGAAGGCTGGGGAATCCCCAAGGAAATCATTTGCTAGATCCCTCTCATTATAAATTATAAACTTAGCAAATGTGCAGGATGTGAGAGAGCTATCTAGACACCAGTAAAGCTCACCATGTTTCCTCAGAATCAAAGGCCTCCCTGAACCCATGAGAACTGTAGGCCAAGACTGGAATCCCCAAGAAGTCTCTGGATTGAAGGAGAGATGAGAGAGTTGGACCTGAGGGCATTAGTAGATTTGTGCACTGTACAATTGCAGCCTGCCAACCATGAGAACCCAGCACCAACCTCATGAAAGCATCAGACTTCCTGTGCCATTCTCCAAAGTTCAGCACAGGTTGGTGAACTTCACCTGTCCGGGGGCAGACAGCAAGTATTTTAACCTGTGTAGGCCAAGGGGCCACATGCCATCTCTGTCTCAGCCACTCAATTCTGCAACTGCAATGCAAGTGCATCCACGGACAATAGGTAAACAAATGTCTGGATTGGGCCTACGGGTTGTAGTTTGTGGACCCCTGGACTATAGAAAGGATAAATTTCGAGGTGATTGCCTGGCATGGAAGATTCCCCACTCTAAGGCTCTAATCAGCTGTCATAGTCTTATAAATCATTATTCCTTTTAACAGACAGCCATCAAGACCCTGTTAAATTGCAGGCACTTTGCTAAGAAGTGGGCCTACACGGTGAAAAAGCCAAGGTCCCTCCACTCAGGGGGCCTGCCATTTCCTGCTGAATCAATAATTAAATACACCAACTGTTCACTGGTTTCAGTGGTAATGAATCTGTAAAGAAGACATACGATGGGCTATATCTTCTTATAACAAGCCCAAAAAACAACCTACACTTTCATTTATTTATTCAAGTCTTACCCTTTCTTCACATCTTAGTGTGTGAAGTCCAATTTCCTACCCAAATCTTCCTCAGGTAATTCAGGCCTCATTCATTGGTCAACAAATCTTTTTCAGGCACCTATGCTGAACACTGGGGATAGCAGTAAACAAAAAAGATACATTCCTGTGGGGTTTACGTTCTAGTCCTCAAGCATGTCCTCTCCTTTGATGCACACATGTGTTCTTCCTGTATATACCACTCATGGGCATCTAGCAGGATCCAACACGTATTTGATGCCAAGGCCCTCCCTGCCTCCCTTTCCAAATAAGCTGTAGAGGATGTTCTATTTCATGTTGTATCTATCTATCCCTCAGAGCCTGATAGAGGGGTGAAGAAAAATATCAGGGCAGAGGAAGCAGGAACTTGGAACATTCCAAAGCAACAATCCTCGGTTCACAGTAAATAAATAAACAGACAAAAAAATTGGTTTAATAAATATAAATGGGCAGTGTCTTCCTCCATTTAGGCTACTATAATGAAATACCTGAGACTGGGTGACTTGTACACAATAGACATTTATTTGTTCACAATTCTGGAGGCTGGGAAGTCCAAGATCAAGGCGCTGGCAGGTTTGGTGTCTGGGGAGGGCTGTGCTCTGCTTTCAAGATGGTGCCTTGTTGCTGCGTCCTCACTTGGCAAAAGGCTGAAGCTACAGTAATTCCTTCCTGCCCTTTAATATGGCACTGATCCATCCATATTAATGGCTCTGCCCTCATGACTTAATCACTTCCCAAACGGACCCACCTCTTCATGCCACCACAATGGGTATTAAGTTTTAACACAAGAATTTTGATGGCTATTCATTCCATAGCAGAGAGTAGGTGACATTTAAAAGCAGATAAAGGGAGGTACATTTATCTAACCCAGGGGCTGGCAACCTTTTTCTGTAAAGGGTCAGATAGTAAATAGTCATAAGGCTTTGAGGGTCACTTATGTCTCTGCCACAATATTTTTATTCTTTTTTTTTAATGGACATTTAAAGATGTAAAAAACATTTGTAGACCAGCAACACCAGGGCAAGGAGCCAGTGGTTTGCCAGCCCCTGTTCTAGATAGACTGAGCAATATAATGGAAAGCTGTCAGTTATTAGCTTAATCCGGGAAGGCTCTGGGGAGGAGGTGGTGGTATTTTGGGATCTTGAGTGCGAGCTGAGACTTGGCTGGACCATGAGGTAGCAGGAGAGCAGGATGACCTCATGGAAAGGAGCCGGGCTGAGTGTCAGCAGACCTGAGTTGGAGTCCTGGCTCTACTGCTATCTGTGTGATTTCGGCCAAGTCGCCCCCGTGCCTCCAGTAACTTCTGTGAGTTATTGCCATGAAAAATGAGCAGAAAAAGCAACTTATTGCGAGAATAAGATGAGATCATATCAAGGCATTTTGGAAACTGACAAGCATCCCAGCAAGACCTTGATAAAATTAGTAAAAGCCAAAAATGTAAGCTAAACTTGAAGATTCCAAATTCGAAATGTCACATTATTTAGCTAGCAAGAGAGGAGGCGAAATGTGAGAGTCAAATATGATTCTTTATTGTACAGCTTTGGCCAAAACAGCTATTTTATAAGCTCCAAGCCTTCAGAAGATAATAAAGTTGTGAGCAATAAAGACAGCTGTGGATCCCTGCAGAGGTTGCACAGAGACCATCAGTATGATATCCCAAGTGTGAAGAGCAGCTCCAAACCCACAAATGGTCTCCCGCACAAGCCCTTGTCTTTGCAGCCCAAGTGAATGATGCCTCCCTAGTTTTGAGCTCTGCCACAATCAGCAGGGCACCCCAATGCAAGGATGCTCTTGGAGGTGTGGCCTGGGAGAGGCAACCTGCTGATCCTTGGACAGGGAAAAAATAAAAGGCAGGAAAATAGAGCCAGGAGAAAGAACAACTTGTGGTTTAACTGACTCCTAGCTGGCAGGGGCTGTTATGGCCCCTCTCTTCCTCCCAGTAAAACAATGTTAAAGACAAAGAAAATCCCAAAGCTGAAGATTTCTTGGAAAGCTAACATTGGGAACATTGGAACCATCCATTAATAGATTTTGAAAGGACTATCTACTGAGATGGCTGGTAGAGTGGGTAAGAAAGACAGTTGATGGGCTGGGCGCGGTGGCTCACACCTGTAATCCCAGCACTTTGGGAGGCCGAGGTGGGTGGATCATGAGGTCAAGAGATCGAGACCATCCTGGCCAACGTGGTGAAATCCCATCTGTACTAAAAATGTAAAAACATTTAGCTGGGCATGGGTGGTGCGCACCTGTAGTCCCAGCTACTAGTGAGGCTGAGGCAGGAGAATCGCTTGAACCCAGGAGGCGGAAGTTGCAGTGAGCTGAGATTGCGCCACTACATTCCAGCCTCGCAACAGAGCGAGACTCCATCACAAAAAAAAAAAAAAAAAAAAAAGACAGCTGATGGTCTGCCCACTCACATTCACCGCATGAACAGAGGCTGCCATCAGTCCAAGCAACAGTAGGAAAGCCCTTCTGACTTCCCTTCTCTCGGCAGCCCTACTCAGAACTATGTGCTGAATTGCATTCCCTGAAAAAAGATAAGTGGAAGTCGTAACCCCTAGAACCTCAGATTGTGAACTTATTTGGAGATCGGGCCTTAAAAGAAGTCACCACGTTAAAATGAGGCCATTACGGTGGGCCCTAATTCAATGACTGTTGTCCTTATAAAAGGGAAAATTTGGACACTGAGACAGATGTGCACAGAGGGAAGATGATGTGAAGGGATGCAGGAAGAAGGGAGAAGCATGTTAATATGAAGCAATACATCTACAACCAAGAAACACCGAAGATCTCCATCAGAACAACCAGATGCTAGGAAAAAGGCCTGGAACAGATTCTCCCTCACAGCCCACTGATAGGACCAGCTCTGCCAACATCTTTATCTCATCTCAGACTTCTGGCCTCCAGAACTGTGAGACGATGAATTTCTGTTGTTTTAAGTCACCCCGTGTGTGGTACTTTGCTATGGCAGCTCCAAAAAAAACAATTCACTTGGGTCCTTAAGGTTACTACCAATGGCAGCTCTTTCTTCACTGTGCAGGGAATGCTTTAGAGGCGGCCAGAATACTCCTTTGCCAACTCCACTCATAGGCAGCAAAAGGACTGTTGAGAACACACCAACCCAAACCAATTGGGTTGCTCATAATTTCCAGTTTATTTTGTGAATACCCAGCAAATTCCAATAATTAGAAATCTAGGAAGGACCTAGGCGTGCTGCACCCCAACCAGTTTCATTTCCTGATATCTGTTACAATGAAAGCACATCTCAAATCAAATTCTAGCACACATAAAAATATGGGCTAATGGGGAGAAACAAAAACAGACACACAACTTGAAGTCTCAGCTCTCTGTGCTTTAGGCAATTTAACAAGTGCTTAACATGAAATTTTCACTCAAGGTAAACACTATGATGCAAGGGTCTGAATTCTGTTAAACATCTAGTCTGATCAGGTGATGTAATCTTCCATTAGGCGAGAGGCTCAGGTCTGAACCAACTCCTAGTCCAAGGAGCCACCACAGAGCTGACTAAAGCAATACATATCTGAAAAATAAGACCATCAAAGAAACCGAGGAAATTACTAAAGTATTACTCCTAAAGAGATGTACACCCAGACAGTTTTATTATCAAGTCAGTTCAAACTTTCAAGGAACAGATAATCCCCATGCAATATAAACTGTTCCTGAATAGTAAAAAAAATAAAATAAAATTTAAAGTCTCTCCTACAAGGAAGTATAATCTTAATACCAAAATCTCACAAAGATAGTACCCACACACAAAAAGAAACCTATAGAAAAAGCCAATTATGAACACAAATGTTTAAGTGCTAAATAAAATATATGACAACTGAACAAAATTGTATACTAAAAGACCATCCATCATAATAACTAGATTTATCCGAGGAATGCTGACGTATTTTAATATTGGGAAATCTATTAACAAAATACAGATAGGCATGCAAAAATCTCAGTAGACACTAAAAAGGCATTTGTTAAAACGCTACACATATTCAGAATAAGAACTCAGAGAAAACTGGAAACAAAAAATGATCTTCTCAACATGGCAAAGATGATTTGTCTTAAACAAATAAGTCATATCTTAAGAGTCAAACACTGGCCACTTTCCTAATAAAATCAGGGAAAATACTATTACGTTATTTAACACTTTTATGAAAATCTGGCCAATTAAATGAGATATAAAAGAGAAGTTGGTTTATAATCATTGCAAAGAAAAAGCAAATTACTAATTGATTTGAAATATGATTATATACCTGGAAAATCTAGTAAATAACTATATAATTATGAGACCTTAATAATGTGTCCAGATAATATAAGTAAAAATACAAATCTATAGATTTCCCATATAGCAGCTACGAGTTCTTAAATAACATGACGAAAAAGATTATATTCACAATAACAAAAAATATTTTGGAAATGCCAAATAGGAAGTATATAGATTCCATATAAAGAAAACTATCAAATATGACTGAGGCCTGTAAAAATAGTGGCTAGCAGCATTTCATAGACTCTTCCAACTTTCCATAAGCATTAGGCGAACAGGGGCCATGCTGGTTTCCATTCTGATTAGATCTGCAATGCCTAAAACAGGACCCAGTACACAATGCATGTCCATACTAGTCAGCTCTCTCTGAGTTTTGGCTGACACACTGGATTGTTTTCATTCAGGGACCAGGATGAGAGAGTGGCCCCTATTTGGACATGCTTTTCCTAGAGCAGAGAAAAGGACAGTGACAGACTGTGCAATGATGCTGTAAGCAAGACACTTCGATGTGGCATACATTTCTTCTGATCACAGTCTATTGGCCAAAGCAAGTCACATGGCAGAACCAAATTTCTTTGAGGTGAGAACAAATAATCCTCTCACTGGGAGGGGCACACAAAATTTAAAATGTTTTCCAATAAATACATAGTCAGTGTGCAATGAAAACAGATGGAAGAAGTCTTCCATAAATACATATTGAGGAGTATATAAAGGAAGACACAAAGATACAGAAAAATAGGAACTCACCTACCAGTGATAACCAAGGTTGAATTAATGTTAGGATAGGGCCAAAATTTCCCCTACAACACCAATCAAACCAGGCTAGGTAAAATACAGACACCTTTTGCTTCCTGATGTGCCTGTCCTTTCAACATTTTAGAGAACACAACTAATGAAACGTAGGGAGATGCTTCATCAATTCCACCAATGAAGTAGAGACAGCAAAAAACTTGGCAACACATGAAGAAACTGACGAAACTATAGTTGCAGTGGGAGTCATTCATATAACATCTTCAGGCTTTTCCAGTTCAAATAGACCAAACACACATACACATGTATGCAGGAAGAGAAAAAGATATAGAGAATTTGAATAACACATTAATATGTTTGATTTAATAGATGTATATAAAACTTCAGATATACTCAGAAAACACATATTCTTTTCAAGTGCCGTGGAACATTAACAAAATATGTTCATATATTAAGCCACAAAGAAAATCTTACTATTTTCCAAAAAGTAGAAACAATGCAGACTGCATTCTCACATTCTCTAACCACAATGTAATAAACCCAGAAATTCATAACAGAAGAATTTTTTAAAAACACTAGAAATGTCAAATGCTCTTAAATAACTCTTGAGACGAAGAAGAAATAAAAACTACAAGTACAGCTTATTTAAAAAATTATGACAAAGAAGAACAGAACATGTAAAATATGGGGGCTGTGGCCAAAGATATACTGAGGAAAATTAATAGCACTGAGATTTTATTATTAAACAAGACAGACAGAAACTATGGGAATGAAGTATCCAATTCAATAAGCTAAAATAGAACAAAAAATAAATCTAAAAAATGCAGGTAGAGGGAATAGACGAAGATACAATTATTTTTAAAATGTATTTAGTAAAACTAAAAAGCATTTAAATTGATTTTTAAAACTTGGTTTTTTAATAAAAATTATATAATAGAACAAGTTCTGGACAAGGTTAATTGCACACATAGGGAATGGCTAAAGACCCCTTATTAAACAAGCATATATTACTTTTATATCAGAAAAAAAGTGAAGTTACTTTTTAAAAAGCCAGTGCAAAAATACAAATATGAAGCATTAGGAATATGAACAATGTAACTACAATCAAAAAAAAGAGATTACACTGAATTCATAAAAAAATTATTAGTAACTATAGGCTACTAGATTTGAAAAGTATATGTTCTCAAAAATATTAATTCTTAAAAATTTCCCTATAAGAAGAAAAAAACTTGAATAAATCAAAAATGACAGAAAGGATGATGGGGTGTTTTTGTGTGTGTGTGTGTGTGTGTGTGGAATTTTAACAACTATTCCCCAAATGGCACCAGAGGCAAATTGTTTTACAGATTAAATTTTTCAAACTTTTAAGGAACATGTATTCTGTACATGTTAAAGTTTGCCAACATATTAAAAAACAAAACGTGGAAAACCTCAAAATTTATTTAGTGGACCTGGCATAACATGATACAAACCCTGAAGAGATGAGATCTGTGAACACACCACAAAGTGCTACCCGGCTATCAGAAACAGCAACACAATGGCTCTTAGACACATAGGATGTAGTCTAAAAAGTGACAACAGAGTGAGATCTACAACAGAAAAAAAATAACAATATAGGCCACACGATAATACACATTCAAAATGATACAGTCAAATAAACAAATGCATATTTAAAATGTTAAAATAGTTGCTTATGGGAGCTGGAAAGAAAGAGAATGGAGATGGGGTAGAGGAATAAATGAGAATAAATAAACAAACAAACATAAATATTATAAGCAGATAAATAATATGCTTCAAAATAGGTCAGTGCAAGAGACTAGAAAGCCGAGAAACACCCAGATTGGTATGACAAGTTAGTACCACATTGTCTTCATTTTAATATTTCTGAAATCAGGATGTGACTCAAGAATTTTGGCCGGCACAGTGGCTCACACCTGTAATCCCTGCACTTTGGGAGGCCGAGGCAGGTGGATTACCCCAGGTCAGGAGTTCAACACCAGCCTGGCCAACATGATGAAATCCCCTCTCTACTAAAAATACAAAAATTAGCTGGGCATGGTGGCAGACACCTGTAATCCCAGCTACTCAGGAGGCTGAGGCAGGAGAATTGCTTGAACCCGGGAGTTGGAGGTTGCAGTGAGCCGAGATCATGCCATTGCACTCCAGCCTGGGCGACAGAGGGAGACTCCATCTCAAAAAAAAAAAAAAAAAAAAAAAAGAATTTCAACTTGCTGTGGTTTCTAAGTCAGGGATGAATCTCACAGTCATTTGCATCTGAGAATCAAGGAAATAATCCTACGACATTCCAAATCAACTGAGAGAGAATGGTTAAGTGAATCAATGGTTCTAGGACAATAAGTTAAACTTTTAGAAAAAAAATGTTTAAGGTTAAATTACTTCCTGACACTATATGGCAAAATAGATGTCATATGGTCTAAGAAAATAAATTTGAAAAAAAAAAAAAAAAAGACAGAACACATGTCCTCATTATCATAAAACTACATTGTCCACCTGTGACCATATCGTAGATATTTGGCATTTTTTGGCCACCTAGAAACGGAATACCTTTTCCAATGTTAGGAAATGTTGCCATTATATGACATAGGATGCAGGCTCTTCCCAGGGCACACACCAGAAAGTACCTAGTAATACTGAAATTGTGAAACAGAGTATTGCTATGCTCATAAAATTGACTATTGTACACCACTATAAGTCAGGTTTTAGAAAAATAGCTAAAAGTATAAGAAACTATTTTAAGCTATAATGTTCGGCTAAAAAAGAAAATGTAATCAAGTTTTAAAATATATACTCACACATGCATACACATATAGGCACATACATAATTACATTAAAAATGAATGGCCGGGTGCGCTGGCTCATGCCTGTAATCCCAGCACTTTGGGAGGCTGAGGCAGGTGGATCACCTGAGGTCAGGAGTTCAAGACCAGCCTGACCAACATGGTGAAAGCCCATCTCTACTAAAAATACAAAAATTAGCCACACATGGTGGCAGTCACCTGTAATCCCAGCACTTTGGGAGGCTGAGGCAGGTGGATCACCTGAGGTCAGGAGTTCAAGACCAGCCTGACCAACATGGTGAAAGCCCATCTCTACTAAAAATACAAAAATTAGCCACACATGGTGGCAGTCACCTGTAATCCCAGCTACTCGGGAGACTGAGTAGGAGGCAGGAGAATTGCTTGAACCCGGCAGGCGGAGGTCGCAGTGAGCCGAGATTGCGCCATTGCACTCCAGCCTGGGCGACAAGAGCGAAACTCCGTCTTAAAGAAAAAAATCACAAAAGTATTAACAGTAGTCACTATTGAGTGGCAGGATTTGGGATAAATTTTTACTGTCTTCTATATAATTTGCTAAATGTTAGCTGAACTTCCTCATCATCTGCCCATACCTAAATGGGTTAGAGAAGTAATTGTCTCAACTGGCCAGCAACTTACGGCCGAGCCTGTGTGCAAGATGTACTCAAATAGAGAAAAAGAGTCGTTAGCTGAATAAATCAGATTCTCTCTCTGAATCGTCTGAACTGGAAAATGTCAGACAAATGATATGTGGAAAGAGAGGCCGTGAGGTAGAACGGGGCTGTGTGTGAGTCACAGCAAACCAAAAATACAAGAAATTAGAAGTTATGATGTGAGAAGAAGCTACCAGGTAGAGAAAATGGAGATTGGTTAGTAGTGGTGGGAGGAGAAGTAAGAGACAGAAAGGAAAGCAACCTAGGCCGAATAAGTGAGTTACATTAATAGGGGGAGCTTTAGAGAAAAAAATCTATGAATTTCATCTGCTTCAGGCCCTGCAAAGGGCCCAAAATGCACTGGATCTCATACGAGTCCTAGAGACCCAATAAACCCATCGTTATTGTTCTTAGACTAGGCTTATGAAACATCTTTTTCTCTTTCTGATCTTTACAACTAAAAAAAAAAAAAACCAAAAAACAAAACAGTTTATAACCTATGGAAAATGTATGTTTTGTAAAAAAATATTAAAAATCTGTAAATCCACTAAAAAAACCCCAGGAAACTCTCCAATGTCAATGTTAACATTAGTTATCTCTAAGTAGTGAAATTGTAAGTGATTTGCTCATTTTTTCTTCTTTATACTTTTGGCATTTTTCAAGTTTTCCACAATGAACATATAGTACTTTTATAATCATTTATAAAACAAATAAATGCTATTTTAAATGGCATGTGTGTGAATATGTTCCGTTGACCTCAGTCTGATAAAAACCCTTCATAAATTTCACTAGTTTCCTTGCTGAACAAAGACCAAGACCTTTGCTGATATGCATCTATTTCCCACATTTTGTACAACTAAATTAAATAACCAAGTGTAGCCGTTCTGGGCCAAAGTGTGTATCCAAGGTCAATAGATTTCCCCTGCAGTGACTGAGTGGATCCAACATACTTAGACTGGTCACCCATTGACTCATCAAGTAAGCATTAGTGTTCTGGAACAGGAAATATGTATCCATTTGAGCAGTGAAGGCATTTGTTTACAGAGCAATCAGCTGGATCCCAGTATCACTTAAATAAGACTGCAGAAACAGGACTTCACAATGGAGTACTCCACCCTTTCCCATGTGACACCTCTTTGGATGTCAGACTTTAAGAACCCCATTCCATCAGTATCCTTTTGCAGAAACCCTATCTTCCAAAGGGGAGAAGCAACCCAAAGCAAACAGATAATCTGAAAGAGAAAGAAACTCGAAGAGGGCAGAGCAGGTGGAAGGAAGTGCTCAATGTCTCTCCACCCATCAAAAACTGCCTCCACCACTTTGCCCACCATTCCACCCCTGGTCCCAGTGGAATGACCTCAACTCTTATCAAAGTTTCTTCTTATTGGCATGAAATGGACATGGTGGAAACACGAAGAGATTCTAACACTAAACTGTGTGAAACCTTGAGCAACACATTGAATCTTTTTGAGTTTCACCTGTAAAATGAAGAGGTTAAATTAGACATGAGGTGATCTAGAATTGTTCTGCCAGCCCAAGGATCTAGGCATAAGAAACTGTAATAAAAAGCAAGACTGCCTACCAGGAAGGACACAAATGTCATGATGCTTCCCAGGCCTGCTGTCTCTGGGAAAATATATATATATATATGTATATATATACTTTTTTTTTTTTTTTGAGACGGAGTCTTGCTCTGTTGCCCAGGCTGGAGTGCAATGGCACAATCTCGGCTCACTGCAAGCTCCACCTCCCGGGTTCACCCCATTCTCCTGCCTCAGCCTCCCGAGTAGCTGGGACTACAGGCGCCCGCCACCATGCCTGGCTAATTTTTTTAAATTTTTATATAAAGTAGAGACGGGGTTTCACCATGTTAGCCAGGATGGTCTCGATCTCCTGACCTCGTGATCCGCCCGCCTCGGCCTCCCGAAGTGCTGGGATTACAGGCATGAGCCACCACGCCTGGCCGTCTCTGGGAATATTTTAAGATACTGGGATGGCACTCCTGTAAACACAGACACCCTTCCTTTACCAATCCGTGAAGGAGCTCCTTGCACACTTACACTGTCCTTTGCCTACAGATCAGCTGTTGGAAATACATTGCCAAGAGTTGGGAGTTTGGGACATTCAGACCACCCTCCAAACTCTGAGTTTTGATTTTACGAAAATTTTTGATTTGTGTTTTCGAGACACATCTAGCAAAATAACTCTCCAGTTCTAAAAAGTCCTGAACTTTAAAACGCTTCTCAAGTACCAACTCATGCTCCAAAGATAAATTTGAAAGGAGTGGAGTCGAAGTGAATCATAAACATGTGGATTAAATTTCCCACAAGTAACCAACCTTTTGAAAACTGGGAGAAATATGCTTGGGGGTAAAAAAAAGACTTAATTCTACAAAACTCAAAATCATCTCTAAAAGAATTGAGACATTTGCCAAGTGCTTCACTAAAGAGGGCTGCACTTCAGCTTAATCTCCTTTGATCTGATCTGCAGAGTCAGGGTAATCCAAATGGCTATTCGCTATATTTTGCAGAACCTTGTGAATGCCTCCCATCATAACAATGCACAGCCTCAGTGTCCCCAGATGACGCATGAGTACAGAGCCGTGAGCCCACCCTGGTGTGCAGTTTGTCAGTCTGTACATCATCCAAGCGTCCCACTCACCTGGGGGCAATTCTCAGCATCATAACGATCAGCTCAGCTCTAGATTTCTAAATTCAAGATTCTTAGTGATGACATGAGAGATGAAATGGCACCTTCAGGTTTTTAGATTCTGGGAAATGCTTGCCATACCAATGCATTCAGGAGCAGAGCATGCACCCTCACTAGGGTTCCAGTCATCAGAAAATCCTGGCTTTCAATGCAACTAGTTTCATTGCAACTTCCCTCTCTACCTATGCTTATTCCCTGCAGACATTGTTTTCTCCCACAAACTCCTACTAATCTTTATTTTTATCTATTAGCAAATGACTCATAAGGATTTTTCATTGTCTGTCTCAGTATTCTCATCAACCACTCGCTGCTTAGCCCCCTGAAATCTAGCTCCTGCTCAATATGCCTTGGCCATTCTTTTTCACCTGTAATCTTGTCCCAATCCATTTCTCCCACCTTATTTATTATTCTTTTCTTACTTTGGTCTACCCTCTGACCAAACTGAACTTCCTAGTGTTTCCTTTCCATGCCAGAGGATTTCTCAATACAGTAGATTTACTTGTAACTCCCATCTGCAGAGGGCAAAAATCCCAAGATTCACCCAATTGCCCTTAAATGCGAAGTACATCATAGTAATTATCAGGTTGCCTAAATGCCCATCAGCATTAGACTGGATAAAGCAAATGTAGTACATATACATTGTGGAATACCATGCAGCTGTAAAAAAGAACAAGAGCATGTCGTTTGGAGCAATATGGATGGAGCTGGAGACCATTACCCCTGGCAAACTAATGCAGAAATAGAAAACCAAAAACCGCATGTTCTCACTTATTATAAGTGGGAGCTAAATAATGAGAACACATGGACACATGGACACAAAGAGGGAAACAACAGACACTGGGGCCTACTACTGGGGCCTACTTGAGGGTAGCGGTTGGGAGGACGGAAAGGATTTTTTAAGAAGCCTATTGGGTACTATGCTTAGTACCTGGATGATGAAATAATCTGTACACTAAACCCTTGTGACACCAGTTTACCTACATAATAAACTTGCACATGCACCCCAAACCTAAAATAAAAGTTAAAAGAAAAAAATGGGAAATAAAAAATAACAATAATTACCAGGTTGCTTCTCCTGCTACCCTGCCCCCTCAAAATGTGCTAATTTCTACCTAAATACAAAATGCATTTTGTATTTTTCCTTCATTTACAGCTTTTTTTTTTTTTTTTTTTTGAGACAGAGTGTCACTGTGTCGCCCAGGCTGGAGTGCAGTAGTGCGATCTCAGCTCACTGCAACCTCCACCTCCCAGGTTTAAGCAATTCTCCTGCCTCAGCCTCCCGAGTAGCTGGGACTACAGGTGCCCGCCACCATGCCTGGCTAATTTTTTGTATTTTTAGTAGAGACGGGGTTTCACCATGTTAGCTAGGATGATCTCAATCTCCTGACCTCGTGGTCCGCCCATCTCGACCTCCCAAAGTGCTGGGATTACACGTGTGAGCCACCGCACCCAGCCCATTTACAGCTCTTATCACATCACATATTACAATTACATATTACAATTATTCTTACACCTGTAAGTAACAATCACTGATGACAAGGACATTGACCCATGTATGTTTGTATCCCACAAAGGGTCAAGCATCATGTTTTGGTGTTTACTGAAAGAAGAGGGTCCTTTTCTCAGGTCATCAGCCTCCTCAACTATAAAATAGGAAGGTTTAGCACAATGTGCTTCAGAGGAACTTATAGCCCAAAATTTCTTATGGATAAGATCCTGGAATACCAAGTGGGAATACAAACTTGAAATGGTGTCACCAGGTAGAAAGGCAAGCATTGAGATTTGAGGTCCACCAATAAATATTTAATAAAGGTTCTCTCTGCCCTTTAATGGTGGGCTCAGTAAGGCAGGTCTCCTTGCCCATAAGAGTATGAGGAGCCTGAAATTAATAGTGCTGTTTTGTTGAATGAATCATGCACCCCAACTGGACAGGGGGAGATAAGGTGAGAAGGATTCCATTTCGTACAAGAGCAACTCCTCTAAATATCCTCAAATCGATTTCCTAAGAATGAACCTATAAAAGTTGTTTTTCAAGCCTTCCAGATAGACCCAGTCTATTTTATAAACACTTTCTCAGATTTATGTCTGGCCTATAAAAACCAGGCTGGGTCTTTGGTTGAGGGCAGGGAGAATCATATTTGGCTCCAATATCCTGGAGCTACACTAGAATGTTAATTGCTAAGCCAACGCTGGGGGCCTTCTTCTTAGGTGAAACTTCCTTATAAGGAGTCCTTGTTTTAGACTTCAATAACTATTCTCACTTTGGAGAGTCTCCAAGATGGATTGTCCATATACCTAGCTCTATAGCCAAGAGAGATACAGTGAGGTCCTCGTTTATTTAGACAAAGCTTTGATAACCAGAATCAACTATTCTTTCTCAGCCTGAGCTTATAGTGCAGCCAAAAGTCTGCAAGGAACAAATGTACTTGTAAAACACAGAGTTTGTGAGCACTCGGAAAAACTGTCACCTGTAAAACTACACAGGCATGTCCTGCCTGAGTCATCTGAGATATAGAAATGAATTTTAATCAAAGAAGGTGGCCGCAGTAGGTGTAAGGACTCCTACTAGGGCCACAGAGAGCACATTCAGGTCTTGAGGGAAAATAAACCTCTTCCTGCAGGTCTTGTGGAGGCCAAGCCCAACGGACATTTCAGAAGTGACACGGGAAATATGATTGATACAATGACAAATGTAACTTAATTCAACGCTCTTCATTTAAATTTTTTTTCTGATATCCTGTCCTGCTCTGTTGTTCATCTTAGTCGGCTTTAATCAGGAACTGTGAACTTCGGAGAAAATTATTTTTTGAAGTAGCTAAGCAGAAAGGAGAACTTGAACCCCATAGTCAAGGGAAAATAAGGACCAAACTGAAGATTTGCCTTCAGATCTAGATGGGACACTGAGCTCAAGTCACAACCTTTTCTTCCTGCCCCATTCCTAGAATTGGCAGGAGAACATTTAAATACAATAGTGCATAATTATACTAAACAATAAAAAGAGGTGTTCTCAGAAGACCAGAAATTAGTAGAAAATACAGAAAGAGAAACCGCAAGGGTGACTAAATGGTGAGTAGAGCAGCCTCCCTCTGCCTTCATCCCCTTCCCCAGCAACCTTCTTGAGTTTTAGGAAAGATCTCTCTCTCTAAGACCCCCTCACCATCTTATTCAAGTTTGAAGACCACAGTTTCAACTGATTACTTATCAGTTCTCTAAAAGACCACCAGAAACAACCATGTCACACCCCTCCTCCCTGTGGATCACAGTCCCTTTCAGGTGTCCAACTGTGCTAAAATGATCCATTATCACTGGAACTCTCTTCCCTATATTTTGTACTCTCTCCAGACTGATCCAATTCATCACCATCTCCTTGCCCTCTAACCCCCGTCAGTGTGATCTCTGGAATTCCTGATTATGACCAGCACACTTCCCTATATCCCCAATCTCTTCTCTGAAAGGCCTTGCCTCTTTCCTACCCAGTGGAAACCCAGGTGTCTGCTGAGACTTCTGCAACTCTCTCGTGTTGGTGTATTCCTCCCACGCCCAAATGCCAGGACCAAGAAATAGAGTAGGAGTCTTCCTTTCTCCCAGCTGCCTCTTGCAAACCACATTTCCTGCTTCAGAAATTCAGTCTATGTTTGGAAAGACAGCAATTCTCTTCCTCAATCTTTGTCATAGCATGAGTATTTATTTGTTCCATCTCTCTACGTAAAACAGGAAGGATTTGCACAAAAGTGTTAATAGAAAACATTGGCACAGAATGAGATGTATGGTGAGTTTTATGTCTTCTTTGAATATTGTTCTGTTTTAATAAAAAGGCACCACTGGCCGGGCATGATGGCTCACACCTATAATCCCAACACTTTGGGAGGCTGAGGCAAGCGGATCACTTGAGGTCAGGAGTTTGAGACTAGCCTGACCAATATGGTGAAACTCCATCTCTACTAAAAATAGAAAAAATTAGCCAGGCCTGGTGGTGCATGCCTGTAGTCCCAGCTACTTGGGAGGCTGAGGCAGGAGAATCGCTTAAGCCTGGGTGGCAGAGGTTGCGGTGAGCCAAGATTCTGCCACTGCACTCCAGCCTGGGTGACAGAACAAGACTCCATTTCAAAAAAATTTAATTAATTAATTAAATAAATAAACATATATGCACTACGTTTGTTTACCTTCCTTATTATTTCTTTTTTTATTTAATTTCTTCTTATTACAATGTCTTCTTTGTTTAGGTTTTCTCTTTCACTAACTTTTTGAGTCAAATGGTTAATTCATTGATTTTTCAACTTTTTGTTTTTTCTAGCATATAAATCTCTATCTCACATATATTGCTGTGATTGTTGTGTGATTCTAAGTATTTCAGACCTCCTGACATGATTCCTTTTTTAACTACTTCTTGGAAATGTACCTATTAAAAGAATAGGGGTTTTTTATTGATTACTTTTAAAAAATGGTTTCCTATTTTAATGTATGGTAGTCAAAGAATATATTCAGTACAATATCAATTATGTGGTCTTTGTAGTCAGTAAACATAACTGTTCTGTATGCTTGAAAAAAACATCGGAAAGGTTGTTCATGGATATATAAGAACAGACATCGAGTCTTCCTTTGTCTTCTTGATGTACTAGTTTCTGATAGAGATATATTGACATCGATAATTGTGAATGTGTTAATTTTCTTTATAGTTCTGTTCATTTTCCAATATATGTATGTGTCTGTGTGGTTTTTTTTTTTTTTTTTTTTTTTGAGACAGAGTTTCACTCTGCCATCCAGACTGGAGTGCAGTGGTGCAATCTCAGCTCCCTGCAACCTCTGCCTCCCAGGTTCCAGCAATTCTCCTGCATCAGCCTCCTGAGTAGCTGGGATTACAGGCACGCACCACCATGCCCAGCTAATTTTTGCATTTTTAGTAGAGACAGGGTTTCACCTTGTTGGCCAGGCTGGTCTTGAAGTCCTGACCTCAAGTGATCCACCTTCCTTGGCCTCCGAAAGTGCTGGGATTACAGGCATGAGCCACCGTGCCCAGCCCATTTTCCCTTATATTTTAAGTCTATATCATTAGACTAGAATTTCTGTAGCTTTCTCATGAATGCTTTTACTAATTACTAGTAATGCTTTTTTATCCACACCAATGCATTTTGTCTTAAAATCAATTTCATCTAATAAAAATTTCACTACTCAAATTTTCTTTGTTTTGCTTTTCCTGGTACATATTTTTGTCGACTTCTTTTTCAAACTTTTGAGCCATAATGTCTGAAATCAATATTTAAGTCAACCAGTTAATAATTTCTCTTATAAATAATATGAAACTAAAATTGTTTATTCCAATTTGAAAAGTTTTCTTTTAACTAATAAGTTAAGCTATTTATATTTATTATGATTGCTGGTATATTTAGTATGACAGTTGATCCTTGAACAACATGGGGGTTAGAAATGCCAACCCCGTAAAGTCAAAAATCCACATACCAAAATCAACCACCCAAAAACTTAACTGCACACAGCGTACTCTTCACTGAAAGCCTTACTTACAACATTTCAACAGTTGATTAACACATATTTTGTATATGTATTACACACTGTATTCTTACAATAAAGTAAGCTACAGAAAAGATGTTATTAAGAAAATCATGGGCCAGGTGCAGTGGCTCACACCTGTAATCCCAGCACTTTAGGAGGCCTGGCAGGCAGATCACGAGGTCTGGAGATGGAGACCATCCTGGCTAACATAGTGAAACCTCGTCTCTACTAAAAATGCAAAAAATTAGCCGGGCGTGGTGATGTGTGCCTGTAATCCCAGCTACTCAGGAGGATGAGGCAGGAGAATAGCTTGAACCTGGGAGGCAGAGGTTGCAGTTAGCCGAGATTGCGCCACTGCACTCCAGCCTGGGCAACAGTGAGACACCGTCTCAAAAAAAAAAAAAAATCATAAGGAAGAGAAAACATGTACTATTCATTAAATGGAAGTGGATCATCATAAAGATCTTCATTCTTGTCTTCACATTGAGTAGGCTGAGGAAGAGGAGGGGTTGGTCTTGCTGTCTCAGGGGTGAGAGAGGTGGAAAAAAAATCCACATATAAGTGGACCCACAAAGTTCAAACCCATGTTGTTCAAGGATCAACTGTACTTCTGTTATTTTGCATTTAAGATTAATGTACTTTTTCTTTGCTTCCTTTTTCTTCTCTCCTGCGTTTTATTAAATTGATTTGGTTTTTTCATTCTACTTTTCCCTTCTACAAGCTTGAAAACTACACATTCTAATTCATTCTTTTAGATATTTAAAATGCATACTTGACATTAAAAAAGAAAATCAGGCCAATCAAAATCTCCAGACCAGAAACAGTTCAGTTCTGATCTTCTTTTCCAAGCTACCATTTTATGTTTAATGTATTAATTTTTCCTTTTCTTTTGAGATGGAGTTTTTGTTCTTGTCACCCAGGCTGGAGTGCAGTGGTGCGATCTCGGCTCACTGCAACCTCTGCCTCCCGGGTTCAAGCGATTCTCCTGCCTCAGCCTCCCGAGTTGCTGGGAGTACAGGCGCACACCACCGTGCCTGGCTAATTTTTGTATTTTTAGTACAGACAGGGTTTCACCATGTTGGGCAAGCTGGTCTCGAACTCCTGACCTCGTGATCCACCCGCCTCGGCCTCCCAAAGTGCTGGGAATACAGGCATGAGCCACAGTGCCCAGCTTTTCCTTGTTTTTAATCCTCTCCTCCAAATCAGCTCCTTATTTATACATCATTGTTTATTTCAAGTTATCAAAATGTTCGCCAATTTGTTTCGTACCAGTGTAACTGCAATTCCACTCCAGTCCTCTGTGTTCAATTTCCTCCTTCTGAAGCTGATACGTTAGTATTTATTTCAGCAAGAGTCAGTGAGGGTTCTTTTGAAAATGTTCTTATTTGGCCATGATGTTGAATGATACTTTTAGCTGGGTATAGAATTCTAGGGTAATGGTTGTTTCCATTAGCACATTGAAGACATAATTACATTGTATGCTGGCATATTGCTTATGAAAAGTCTGCCTATCTCATAGTTGTCCTTCTTTAGGTATTTCATCTTTCATTCTCATTGTTTTTGGATTTTTTCCTTGGTCTTCAATGTTAGACAGTTTTAACCTAATGTTTCTAGGTAGAGCTTACTTTTTAATGTTGCTTGAGACTCTACACGCCATTAAATCCAAAAATCCAATAATTTAAATCCAATAATCTATGTCTTATTTTCAAACCTAGAAAAGTGTTTGCTATTCAAAAGAAACTATCATCAGAGTGAACAGGCAACCTACAGATTGGGAGAAAATTTTTGCAACATACCCATCTGACAAAGGTCTAATATCCAGAATCTACAAGGAACTTAAACAAATTTACAAGAAAAAAAAACCCCATCAAAAAGTGGGCAAAGGATATGAACAGACACTTCTCAAAAGAAGACATTTATGCAGCCAACAAGCATGAAAAAAAGCTCATCTTCACTGGCTTTAGAGAAATGCAAATCAAAACCACAGTAAGATACCATCTCACGCCAGTTAGAATGGCGATTATTAAAAAGTCAGGAAACAACAGATGCTGGCGAGGCTGTGGAGAAATAGGAACACTTTTACACTGTTGGTGGAAATGTAAATTAGTTCAACCATTGTGGAAGACAGTGTGGCAATTCCTCAAGGATCTAGAACCGGAAATACCATTTGACCCAGCAATCCCATTACTGGGTGTATACCCAAAGGATTCTAAATCATTCTACTATAAAGGTACATGCACCTGTATGTTTACTGCCGCACTATTTACAATAGGGAATAATAGGAGCCAACCCAAATCCCCATCAATGATAAACTGGATAAAGAAAAGGTGGCACATATACACCATGGAATACTATGCAGCCATAAAAAAGAATGAGTTCATGTCCTTTGCAAGGACATGGATGAAGTTGGAAGCCATCATTCTCAGCAAACTAACAGGAACAGAAAAACAAACACCATTTGTTCTCACTCATAAGTGGGAGTTGAACAATGAGAACACATGGACACAGAGGGGGAACATCACACACCGGGGCCTGTCAGAGGGTGGGGGCCAAGGGGAGAGAGAGCATTAGGACAAATGCTTAATGCATGCAGGGCTTAAAACCTAGATGACTGGTTGACAGGTGCGGCAAACCACCATGGCACATGTAAACCTACGTAACAAACCTGCACGTTCTGCACATGTATCCCAGAACTTAAAGTAAAATTAAAAAAAAAAAAAAGAAAATTGTGTGCCCTTGTCTCTTTAAATATCGCCTCTTCTTCATTATCACTAGTTTCTCCTTTTAGAGCTCCTACAAAATACATGCCGGGCCTTCTCACACCAAGTCATTTAGTTTATTTTTTATAATTTTAATCTTGTCATAGCTCTGTGCTATGTTCAAGGTGGTGGTTTCCTCAGATCTTCCCTCTAAATCAAGCTGATTTTAACTGATCCTTTGTTTGGCTGTTTGTTTTTAAATTTTGGCTACTATGTTTTTCATTTCTTGAAGTTCTACTTGGTTGTTTTCACATCTGAATGGTTTTAAAAGTGCGTTCATTTTTTTTTTTACTTCTTTTACTTTTAATAGTTTTAAACACACTTACTTTATAGTATCTTTTAGATTTTTCCATCTTGTCTAAATATTATGTTACTTCTCCTGTTTATAATACTTGCTTTTTCAAAAACTATTTGAGGCCGGGCTCAGTGGCTCACGCCTGTAATCTCAGCACTTTGGGAGGCCAAGGCAGGCAGATCACGAGGTCAGGAGATGGAGACCATCCTGGCTAACATGGTGAAACCCCGTATCTACTAAAAATACAAAAAATTAGCCGCGCGTGGTGGCGGGCGCCTGTAGTCCCAGCTCTCGGGAGGCTGAGGCAGGAGAATGGCGTGAACCCGGGAGGCAGAGCTTGCAGTGAGCTGAGATCATGCCACTGTACTCCAGCCTGGGCGACAGAGCGAGATTCTGTCTCAAAAAAAAAAAAAAAAAAAAACTTTGAGTGGCTGGCTAGATGTCAAGCATTGCTGTTGGGATTTGGAATGCACCCATGAAGTTCTCTGCCTTCGTGGGGCTTGCATTCTAGTGGAGGAAGAGAGACAGTACATAAGATATGTAAAATGTATAGGATGACAGATGATGATAAACCTATGGAGACAATAAACCAGGAAATGTGGAGGGAATAAAGGGAGGCTGGAATTTTTAAATAGGGCTGCCACGGAAAAGACCTGTGTCCAGTGGGGAATGAGCGAAGAAATCCTACAGTTACCGAAGAGAAGAACATTCTTGGCAGAGGGTACCATGAGTGCAAAAGCCCTAAGACAGGATAATTCCCGGCCTGTTGGAGCAACAACAGGATGCCAGTGTGGCCAGAGGGAAGAGAGCTGAGGAAAGATGAGATCAGAGAAGACAATAATGAAGGGCAACAGAGCCCATGTAAAGACTTGGGGTTTACCTTAAGTGATACTGGAAGCCATTCAAAGGCTTTGATTAGAAAAGTGACATAATCTGATTTCATTGTTAAAGGATAACTCTGGCTACTTTATTGAGAATAGACTGAAATTGAGCAAATGCAAAATTAGGAAGGCCAAAAGAACTATTATAATAAAACAGTCAGGAGATGATAGCAACTTAGAGCAAGAGAGTAACTGGGGTAGTGAGAAGTAGTCAGATATATTATGAAGGTAGACCCAACAGGGATTTGCTGAAAACTTGGATGTGAAATGTCAGAAACACAGACAAGAATAGTTTTTGGCCTGAGCTGTTGGGAGAATAGAGTCACCATTTACAGAGACAGGAAAAACTGCAGGAAGAGAGAGCTTCGGGGAAGATGCAGAGAGCCTTTTTGGACACATTGTATTAGTTATCCATTTCTGCATAACAAGTTATCCCAAAATTTAGCAGGTTAAGCAACAAATCTTTGTTATTTTATGGGTCTAAGAGTTGAGAATCTGACCTCAGTTTACCCAGGTGGTTCTGCCTAGGATAGCTCGTGAGATGACAGTTAAGCTTAGACCAGGGCTGCCATTATCTGAAAATGTAACTGGGGCTGGAGGATCTACCTCCAAAGTTACATGCCTGCCAAGTTCCTGCTGGCTATTGGTTGAAGGCCTTAGTTCCTCTCCACGTGGGGCTGCCAGGGTGTCAAGATATGGTAGCTGGCTTCCACAGAGCAAGTGATCCAAGATAGGACGAGGTCAAGGGCAACCAAAATAAAAACTACAGCATCTTTTATAAACCAATCTCAGAAAGGACTTGATATCACTTTTGCTCTACTCCATCAATCACACAGACCAACCCTTAGTATACTGTGGGAGAGACTACACAGGATGTGAACAGCAGGACCCAAGATTCCTGAGGGCCATTTGGGAGGCTGGCTAACACACACGTTATATTTGGGATGCTTATTAGACTCCTCAGAGGCACAATCTTGAAAATAATCTAGAGTTGAGAACCATCTGGAATTAAGGGGAGAGGTTCAGACTGGAGATATAAATGCAGAAATCAACAGTATAAAGAGGACATTTCAGTAATACTCGATGACGTCATCTAGGAAGTGAATACAGATGTTTTTAAAAGTATACGCAAACTCCCTTCCGTAGTGTAACCTTCTTCATATTTTCCTCTGTTGTGCTCTGAGTTGGAAAACTAACCCTTATAGAGCAGTATTGAATTTGAAACTCGAATCCCAGGCAGAAGGGTGACTTTCTGCTTCTCCCACCCATGGGCCAACAGAAAGGGTGACTTTCTGCTTCTTCCACCCAAGGGCCCAGCTCCCTTGCTGCTTTCTCTAGACTAGTAGCTGGAGTGGTTTTAACAAAGGAGCAGCAATTGCAGGCTCCAGGCTTTATGCCTGAAGGTCTGCTCTAGCTCATCTGCTCAGCGAGCAGACAATCACAAACAACCAAAACCTGCAGCCCGCATCCCCAGGAGCCTCGGTATGAGTCTCACATCCTCAGAGGGCAGGTGTAGCATCAGTTCCCACTTACTCTCCTGGCCTGGATCTATCTCTTAACTTCTGTCACCTTATGATATCCTCTTCTTTCTTTCAACTTGTGGAGGGATTATAAAACATCATTTGCAAATAATTGACCCAGAATTTCTCTGTGTTCCTGGTAGGAAAGGAATGTCTCGTACAAGTCAGGTAGATCTGCCATTTTGTTGGGAAGTCTTCCACATATTGCTTTTCTATTAAGAAAAATACATCAAGTGTATATATAAACTTGCTGTTAAGAGGTTTGATAAAACGTTTTCTCTTTCTAGCTCTCTATTAAAATTCTTCTGCCCACTGTTCTCCTCACATGACTCCAGGCACCTTCCTAAATGTTTCCCATCCTAAAAGGCATATTTCAAAAGTCATATTCTCACAATCCCTTCCCTTTGTTACTCTAGAATTAAGCAGTGATTCTCATCTCTGAAGTAATTAAAAACAAAACAAAACCAAAGAGGTATTTCAGCCCTTCTATGGAATTGACTCTGGTTCTTTTACTTTTTCTGTTCAGGTCACATATGTGTTGAAATTCCTTTCATAAACTGTACTTACTTACCCAAAACTCTATCTTTTTTATGTAGCTATAAATGGTAAGAACCAAAGTTTCGCCTATCAAAAGTTTTCAGACAAAACATCATGAATAACAGCTTAACCTTTTATTCAGCTGAGAAAACATTCTTTTTGTTTATCATTAGAGAAAAATGGTCTTTTATCTTTACATACTGAAACAAAATTGTGAATCTATTTGGATAATTAGGCTCTATTTAGTTGACTGAACAGAATCTCCAAACCCAGTTACAACTAGCAGTAACTAAACATCAGGCCTGACACACAGTGCCTGCGAGCTTCCCTCGTGGTCTAGCCAATCATCACTCCTTTTCAACAAACCATCTCATTTTAAGGTGTCTCTCCTCCTCTTTCAGGCTGCTCCATGTGGTATCTGCAGAACTTTGAGATGTGTTGGCGACCTCCTTCCATGGCCTTAACACCAGGAGGGTTCCAGAGTTCCAGATGTGACATTGCCCCTCCAGGCTGCAAAATGCCAGAAGCAGAGTGAAGATGGGGGGAACCAGCACCCCTCTTGCTCCTGACAAAAGCCCCCCTCCAGGGCCCCATGACGCTCCAGCAGCCTCATCTGCTTTGGAAGCCACGATGGTTTGTATCCCTGATGAAGTCAGTCACTATGGGAAGCCCAAGGTTCTCTGCTCATCCCTTGTCACTGTCATTCTGGACATCTCTCACAGGTTTTTACCTCTCTGGACTCATCCAATATCAGCAGACTCCCTGTATTCTGAACCTTCCTCTGAATGTTCCCATCACCCTGCTTTGACTAAAACCTGGCTCACCCCAAGGACACAGTTTTCCCTGCAAATCTCTGAAGTGCTTATTGCTTCTCCCTCTCACTTCTCATGCCACCGGACCTGAAGGTGGCATTTGTCCTCCCTGCTCCTCACAGCTATTCTCAAACCACCATCCCTCTCTCCTCCCCAACATGCTCGACTGCAAAGTTCATGCCTTCAGATGTCACCACAGGGTGGCCCTCCATGCTTTAGTTACCCACTGACTTCAGTAGACTCCTCTTCATTTCTTGAAGATTTAGTTCTTAATTCTCTAATAATACTCCTGCCACAATTCCTGGTTATTTAAAATCCAAGTCAATGATTCTTCCAGAAGCCTGGCCTCCCAAATCTTTATTCTTGCCTCTAATTATATTGTCCTCTGCCTTCTCCCAACCACCACTTTATGGTCATGCTTTGGACCTGATTATCACCAATAACTGCACCCACTACTGCACCATCCCAATCGCTGGCACCTAACAACTCTCTCATGACTGCCACCTACTTTCTCAGCTAGTTCTTTTGAATGACTCCCAACTGCAGCATCCTTCAACCCCATGAGGGCCTCAGTCCACTTATCCAATCAGCGCCCACTGTTCTCCACCCTTCTCTCATTCTCATTTCCTCTAACCCAGCTTAGATTCCAGAATCTATCTTTGTCATCACTTGTATCTTCCCTCAACTCCCTTCCTTTTCCTCTCTCCATTTATCACTCTTTTTCCCCTCTCTGACCCGGAATCTGTGCAGCTCAACATGGCTGCAGAAATCTATCCAATCATGCTGACCTGAGTCCATTTTTCAATCAATGACTGCCAATTTCAAGCAAGAGCTGCTCAGCCATCTGACTGTATTTCTCAAAACCAGTCATTCTTCCATGCACCTGGGAAACTCTTTCACATCATCACCTCTGTCTTCAAGTCTTAAAGAACTCCCTACGTTCTTCACAAGTTCTTCATCAGACTCTATCTGATGAAACAGAAGTCACAACAGCAAACCTTCCATATGCTCTTACCACCCTCTCTACCAAGCTGCCCTTTGGAACCTCCTTCCTTTGCCGCCTTCCTGTCTCTATAGATTAACTGCCTGTGCTCCTGGACTTGATGCTGGATCCCATAACTTCTCACCTGGTCAAAGCTATGGCTTCACCAATCCTGCCATCTCTCCCCATCATTAACTTTTACTCTGTTGCATCATGTCCATCAGAATATAAAATGCTGTATTACCATCCATTAAAAAAAGAATTTCTCCCTTGGCCCTATATACACCTTTAGCTATGGTAATTTCTCTGCTCTCCTGTAAAGGCAATTTTTTAAAGGAGTTGGAGATGCTGAATGTGGCCCTATTGAACCCATTATAATCTATTTTTCATTCCATTTGCTCCCTAAAAATCCTTATATCAAAGTCACCAGTTATTTCCACATTGCCAAATCCTATGGTCAGTATCCAGTCCTTACTGTACATGATGCAGATTCTCTGCCCCATCTCCAAACACTCCCTTCATTTAACTCCACGGAATCCTCTCTTTTCTTTGTTCTGTTCCTACCCCATTGCCCATGCATTTTTTATCCCCTTTGCTTGTTCTGCTTCACCTCCCCAGCCTCTAAATGCTGGAGAACACAAGGAGCAGTCCTGGAGTTCCTTCTCCAGCTCTACTCATTCCCTTGGTGATTAAACCCCAAACCGTCTATACCGATGACTTCCTGAATGCTGGATTCGTATCTCCAACCGCCTATTTGCTATCTCCACTTGGATGTAAAAACTCATCTCAAACTTTGCATAACTTAAATTCAACTCTTGTTTCTGTCCCGGTAAAACCTATTCTCCCCATTTCTATAAATGGCAAATCCATCTTTTCAGTTGCAGAAACCAAAAGCCTAAGAGTCATTGAGTCACTTATTGGTTTTATATCCTATGTCCAATCCACCCCCCAATCCTGTTGTCTCCTCCTTGAAGATATGTCCCAAGTCCAATCGCCTCTCATCACTCTGCTCCAGGTCACTGTCAAGTCTCTCTTGCAATGGCCCCCCCGTTTCTGCTCTCACCCCATTCAGTCATTCACTAGACGGCCATCAGAGTGGGCCTTTCAAAATGTACAACAGATTATGACACGCTACTACTCAAACCCATCAAGGGCTCTCCATCTCATATACAGGAAAAACTTCATAATCTCTTGAGCTTGGGTTCTCTCTCTCTCTCTCTCTCTCTCTCTCTCACCTGGCTCCAGCCACATGGGCCTCCTTGTTGTTTCTGGAACATGCAGAGTATTCTCCCACTCTCTGCCCAAATGGCTCTCCCTTCAGATATCTGCATGGCTCATTCCCTCCATTTCTTCAGGTCCATGGTCAGATGACCCTTATCAGGCCTCACCTGATCACCCCTATAAAACAGCAACCCACAACCACTTAACCTTTCCTATGGGTTGAATTGTGTCTCCCCCAAAAATGTTGAAGTCCTAATCTCCAGTATCTCTGGATGTGACCTTATTTGGAAATGGGATCTCTGCAGATACTCCCATTAAGATGACATCATTAGGATGGGCCCTAATCCAATATGACATGTGTCCTTATAAAAAGAAGAAATTGGGGCTCTGAGACAGAGATACAGGGAAGATGTCATGTGAAGATTGGAGTCATGCTGTCACTGTCACAAGCCAAGGAACCACCAGAAGCCAGGAGAGAGGCCTGGGACAGATCCCTTCCCAGTGCCTCAGAGGGAGTGTGGCCCTGCTGAATTTGATCTTAGACTTCAGAACTGTGACACAGTAAGTTCCTGTTGTTTAAGCCACCTCATCTGTGGTAATTTGTTTCAGCAATCTCAAAGCAAAGTAATACAATCCTTCTTCCCAGATTTCTTTCTTTCCTCTAGCCCACACACCCAGCTGATACTTTTTATTTTGTTTATTGACTGCCTTCACCAAGAATTTTTTTCTTACAGAAGATAGGAGAGACTACATTCTCTTTATATAGAGAACTGACTCTCTCTCTCTCTCTCTTCTCTCTGAATAGATATATTAAAGACAAAGAAAGAGGGAGAGAGTATTTGGTGCTGGTAAATTCTTTCTGGACCATATATAGCAGGGTATCTCTATACTGCTATATTCCCAGAGCCTAGAAAATTGCCTGCCTGCACCTAGGAAATGCTCAGTAAATATCTGTTGAATAATTAAATAAGGGAATGAATGAATTATTTCAATAGAAATCGGCCACCTAGTCTGTGTGAAGAACTGAGCCGAGCACTATGACGTTATGAATAAGAGAAATGCATTGAGAAACAGAAAAACACATTTCCTTTCATACTTTATGTTCTACCCAGCCTCGGTATTTTTCTATACTCCTCAGTAATTGGCCTGATGAGCCAGCCTTCCCCAAGCAGTCATATCCCCACTGTTCCGGGCTTCCAGATTGTTTCATGAAGCGGTTTCCTTGTTTCGTAAAAAAAAGAAATGTGTCCAAGATTCCTTTTTTTTTTTTGAGACGGAGTTCACTCTTGTTGCCCAGGCTGGAGTGCAATGGCACGATCTCAGCTCACCGCAACCTCTGCCTCCCAGGTTCAAGCGTTTCTCCTGCCTCAGCCTCCTGAGTAGCTGGGATTACAGGCATGCACCACCATGCCCGGCTAATTTTGTATTTTTAGTAGAGACAGGGTTTCTCCATATTGGTCAGGCTGGTCTCGAACTCCCGACCTCAGGTGATCCGCCCGCCTCGGCCTCCCAAAGTGCTGGGATTACAGGCATGAGCCACCGCGCCCGGCCAATTCCCTTATTTTTAATTTAAATTGTGCTACAAGGCATCGTGTGAGCGAACTAGTCTCAAGTACTTCCTTTTTATTCCTGTTGAATCTTTAACCGTTGGTTCCCCCCCAGAAAAACAAACAACAACAACAAAAAACCCACCACCTCTCTCACCCATACTGTATGGATGTCAAGTGATTTTCTTGCTTCTGTTCTCATTTTTTATGTAAGTTGAGCCTTTGCTGCAAACTCTCCACTCACATCTTTGCTGGAGCACCAGCCCCTTCATTTCTTAAATTCCCTGAAGATTAGCGGATTAAGATTCAAAGATGAGAATCTGGTGCAAAGAAAATACTTTGATATAAATTTGATGAAGAAAAAGAGAAATGTTGCAAGCCTTTTTCCATAACTGTTTCTTCTCAACTGTACTGCAAGTGTGTGGCTTCGTTCCTCCCCTCCATGACAATTCTGGGAAAATGAAACCTTAAATCTAAATGGACTCAGAAAGTCAGATTTTAAAGTCAAAATGATGAATGTCAACTCCCATACCCCGGTTGTAGCAGCAGTTAGTTTGAGTGAAATGTCATGTTTTTTTTCTTTTCCTGGCTGAGAAATCATCAAAATGTCTAACAAAGAAATATACCAGTACAGACTCTCAAAAAAGGGCATTCCTCAGAATCCAACCGCAACATGTTCCCTCCTCCATGCAGCCTTCCCAGAATGCATCTGACTTAAAGGCTCTCCCTCTTCAGCATGCAAAGGTCACAGTGTTTGCACACCTTGGACTCAATCATATCTGCTTCGGCCACTGTTTTTCTCTACATGCCATATTGCACTAATTATTATTATTGCATTTTTTTATTATATATTTAAGTTTTAGGGTACATGTGCACAATATGAAGGTTTGTTACATATGTATACATGTGCCATGTTGGTGTGCTGCACCCATTAACTCGTCATTTACATTAGGTATATCTCCTAATGCTATCCCACCCCCCTCCCCCCACCCCACAACAGGCCCCAGTGTATGATGTTCCCCTTCTTGTGTCCATCTCTTCTCATTGTTCAATTCCCACCTATGAGTGAGAACATGTGGTATTTGGTTTTTTGTCCTTGCGATACACATGCACACATGTGTTTATTGTGGCACTATTCACAATAGCAAAGACTTGGAACCAACCCAAATGTCCAACAATGATAGACTGGATTAAGAAATGTGGCACATATACACCAGGGAATACTATGCAGCCATAAAAAATGATGAGTTCACGTCCTTTGTAGGGACATGGATGAAGCTGGAAACCATCATTCTCAGCATTATTTCTAAATTATAAAAGCTATGAAAAATGGAGTCATTGCACTTTTAAATATTCATCCCAGTGCCTTGTACACCACACAGAAGACTCCCAATAAAGATTTGATTAGTGCATACAGGAATAGAAAAGGCACGTCTTTAAAAGAGAGATGGCCTAACCACCTTAGAAGAACTAAATCTATTCTGAATTGGGGGCTCCCTGCAGGGAGATATTTTTACTACTACTCTACCACCTGCACTTTTCTCAGAATCCATGGCATTTGTGCTTAGCCTATTTCATCACAGAAGTTAAATTCCACCACCATTTATATGTAAATGTAATATATATAACTCCACCACCATTTTATATATATATGTGATATATATATAATTCCACCATCATTTATATATGTGATAAATATAATTTAACCATCGTCAATATATATAGTGATATATACATGATACATACGATAGAGATATCACATGTATGATATATATGATAGAGATATCACATGTGTGATATATACGACAGATATGTGTGCTATATATATGTGTGATATATATGATAGAGATATATGTGTGATACATATGATAGAGATATGTGATATATATGATAGAGATATGTGTGATATATATGATAGAGATATGTGTGATATTAGATATATGTGTGATATACATGCTAGAGATACGTGATATATATGCTAGAAATATGTGTGATATATATGCTAGAGATATATGTGTGATATATATGCTAGAGATATATGTGTGATATATATGGTAGAGATATCATATGCATGATATATATGAGATATGTGATATATATGTGTGATATATATGATAGAGATATGTGTGATATATGATAGAGCTATCATGTGAGATATATATGATAGAGATATCATGTGTGATATATGAGATATGTGTGATATATGATAGACATATGTGTGATATATGATAGATATATGTGTGATATATATGATAGAGATATGTGTGATATATATGATAGAGATATGTGTGATAGAGATCACACGTGTGAGATATGATAGATATCACACGTGAGATATATGATAGAGATATCACACGTGTGAGATATATGATAGAGATATCACACGTGTGAGATATAAGAGATCACACGTGAGATATATATCACACATGTGAGATATATGATAGAGATATCACACGTGTGATATAGATATCACACATGAGCTATATGATAGAGATATCACACATGAGATATGATAGAGATATCACACGTGAGATATATGATAGAGATGTGATATATATGATAGAGATATATGTGTGATATATATGATAGAGATATCAGGTGTGATACATATGATAGAGATATCATGTGTGATATATATGATAGATATATGTGTGATATATATGAGATGTGTGATATATGAGAGATATGTGTGATATATGATAGATATATGTGTGATATATATGCTAGAGATATCATGTGTTATATATGCTAGAGATATCATGTGTTATATATATGCTAGAGATATGTGTGATATATATGCTAGAGATATATGTGTGATATATATGCTACAGATATCATATGTGTGGTATATATGCTAGAGATATATGTGTGATATATGATAGAGATATCATATGTGTGATATATATGATATCATGTGTGATATATGATAGAGATATGTGTGATATATATGATAGAGATGTGTGATATGATAGAGCTATCATGTATGATATATGATAGAGATATCATATGTGTGATATATGGTAGAGATATGTGTGATATATGATAGACATATGTGTGATATATATATGTGTGACATATATGATAGATATGTGATATGATAGAGATATCACACGTGAGATATGATAGAGATCACACGTGTGAGATATGATAGAGATATCACACGTGTGAGATATATATCACACGTGAGCTATATGAGAGATATCACATGTGAGATATGATAGAGATATCACACATGTGAGATATATGATAGAGATATCACACATGTGAGATATGAGATATATGATAGAGATATCACACATGTGAGATATGAGATATCACACGTGTGAGATATGATAGTGATATCACATGTGTGAGATATGAGATATCATGTGTGAGATATATGAGATATCATGTGTGAGATGTATAAGATATCACATGTGTGAGATATGATAGAGATATCCTGTGTGAGATATATGATACAGATATCATGTGTGATATATGATAGATATCATGTGTGATATGATAAAGATATCATATGTGTGATATATATGATAGAGATATATGTGTGATATGACATATATATCACATATATCTGAATAGGATATATAATATATGAGATATATATATATAATATTCTGCCACATGTATATGGTGAGCCATGGAAGTCTGCGTAGCTAGGCATATATGTGATATATATATGAAAAATGAAGAAAATTCTGACACGTTACAATATGCGTCGGCTTTGAGGACCTTATGCTAAATTAAACAAATCAGTCACAAAACAAAAAATACCGTATGATTCCACTTATAGGATGTATTTAGAGTGGTCAAATTATTAGACAGAAACTAGAAAGGTGGTTGCCAGGGACTGAGAATAGGGCAAATGCAGACTTAGTGTTTCCTGGGCACAGAGTTTCAGTTTGGGAAGATAAAAAAGCTCTGGAGATGGATGGTGCTGATGGCTGCAGACCACCATTAGGTACATTATGAATGTACTTAATACCACTGAACTGGACCCTTTTGAGATGATACATTTTATGTTATTTGTATTTCAACACAATTTTAATTTTTTTATGTTGGGTTCAGAAATAAAAATAATTTGAGATCAGGAAGAGCAGAAAAGACATCACAGATGAATACATATTTGGGTAGCTTGACTGGACCTCCAAAGTCAAGTAGAAGTCCAGCAGGCGGGGGTGTTATGGAGCCACACATTCCAGGAAGAGGAATTGCAGGAGAGGGTGAAGCTTGCTTGGGGACGCCTGGAAGTCTGTGTAGCTGGTGCCAACAGTCTGCATGAAGAACTGATGGAAGAAAAGAATGGAAAGATGCACCAAAGAGAGTGTGCAGCCAGGCACAGCGGCTCATGCCTGTAATCCCAGCACTTTGGGAGGCCAAGGCAGGCGGATCTCCTGAGGTCAGGAGTTCGAGACCAGCCTGGCCAACATGGTGGAACCCCATCTCTACTAAAAATACAAAAATTAGCTGGGCATGGTGGCATGCGCCTATAATCCTAGCTACTCAGGAGGCTGAGGCAGGAGAATCGCTTGAACCCAGGAGGCAGAGGTTGCAGTTAGCCGAGATCATGCCATTGCACTCCAGCCTGGGCAACAAGAGCAAAACTCCGTCTCAAAAAAAAGGAACAAAAAAAGAGAGAGAGAGAGAGAAAGAGTGTGTGCAAAATCTTTCATGGCAGGAGTTTGGGCTTTCCTCTCTGAACTAGATGTCACTCACTTCCCCGAGGCACCCGTGGGCCCTCACATCTCTTAAAGGAGTCACACTTCAGTTTGGCTTAAGAGAGAATCTGAGTCAGCCTTAAGTGGAAAATGCTGCTACCTCAACTAAGACACAGCAGAGACCTTGCTTGGCTCTTAGCTTCCCACTTCCCAGGTCTAGGAAGCCTACCTTGCTGCCCAGATTTGGCCAAATTACCATGTGTGCCCCCTTTCCAAGAACCCCAAGATCTGGCAAAGGCTGTAGCTCCAGGCGGCCCCCCTTAGATCCCTGAAGGGAAAGCACTGAGGGCGGATCTCTCGGCAGAGAGCATGGCTATTCTTGCAGCAACCTAGGAGAAGAAGGGCAGCCTGTCTTCTGGAGGGAGCAGATGGGGGAAACTTGTAGGGCTAACAGTGTAGCGCACAACAGTCAAGGCCTTTGGAGCGTACACTGTTGAGATCCTGCCTTCCCAGAGCCCAGGAGGAAACCTGGCCTTCTCCCTGCTTTATCCCACCATCTTCCTTAGCACATTGCTGGCATGACACTATTTTGTAATTATTTAATAACATTTCTCTCCCTTCCCAGTCTGTGACTTCCTTGAAGAATGTGGCCATCTCTTAATCTTCCTAGTTGTAGTGCCCAGAAAAAATGCGCAATAAATTCAATGAGTGAACGAATGAGCTCCAATCTTGAGGATAGCTTTCTCCTGCTGATACTGTTCTCTCTGAGAAAGATCTTGGATTTACACAACAAACTTTTTAAGTGGAAGTATACATGAGCTTTCCAACAGCAAACACCCATTAGGCGAGGAATACCTGAGACTCTCACATCATCTGGTCCAAATGCAGCGATGGTGAGGAACTTCCAGAATGCTCAGGAAGTTCTGCAGCTGAACTCAAAGACACCTTCCCCTAGTAGGGTCCTTGGGACACTTTGGTCTTTAGGGTCTTCAACCATTTCTGTTTCCTGAAGAGGCTCATTGTTTACATGTCAAATCTCAAAAGATATTGTCTTTGTATCTTGGTTTTATTGACTTAACATCATTTTTACCTTCTTGCTTCCTCTTGAGCACAGTAGCTAAAATGTAAGTAGCTTTTACCTAATGATAAGGATGATGGTGACAATGCCACTGCTGCTGCTGATAGCTAACATTTATTAAGCATTTTATTAATGCATTTATTAATGTTATATGCCATGCATTTTGCTAAGTGTTTTACGTACATTATCTCATTTATTCCTGGCAGTAATATTAAGTAGTTACTATTATTATCCCTACTTTACAGATGAGAAAACAGGCACAGGAAAATTAAATAATGTACTTAAGATCATACAGCTGGTAAGGAACAGATTGTTATACAGTTTAGTATGTTCAAAAATTGTCTAGGCTGGACTTTCTAAGCCAGATGGACTTGTTTCCCTTGAGCTAGTAAGTCCTTTCTGACAATATTATCTCCATCCCCTGAAGTAAAATTGCATCATTAACCAATGTAGCAGAGAGTACTGATTACAGATGGGCTGTGGAGTCATGAGTTCAAGCCCTGACTCTGTCATTTAGCAGCCTGTTCGTCTCTCTAAGACTCCATTTCCTCACCCATAAAACAAAGATTTAAGTAAAAACTCATTGTGATGGTTGAATAAGACAGTGTATGGAAAGCACTTGGCACGTAATAAACAGTTATTCCACATTAACCATTAAGTTTATTCTTATTTGGTGCCTGCATATGCAAGGAATGTCACTGTAGACTCTGACTAAGAAAATCTCAAATGGTTTAGTTTCTAGGAGCCAGGCAGGTAGATAAAATCAAGATACTGATCAAGGAAACACCTCAACACTCCAGAGAGGTGGACATAATTATTTACTGTGGCTCTGACAATATAATTTATAGTATGCAAAAATGGTAGCCTCTTGAATTATCCCTGACAACATCAGAAGGTAGTCAAACAAACAGACTCACGGTGCTGCCCCCATTCAGGGGTACTAGTCTCAGAATAGAGCATGCGCAGTGATATCCTATCTGAATGGCATCTCTGGGACTTGTGCAGTGTGGTTGGCGTGCCAACAAACATTTGCTCACCTCCTCCTGTGGCCCATCTGTCCTCCAAAGTTTGATCACCTTGGGAAAACCAAGGCTGGATCAGAAACAATGATTTGAGTCCCAGTTTCACAGCTGGCTGGCTGTCTGAGCTTAACCAGGTTATTTAACTTCTCTGAGCCTCGTGCTATTTATCTTTACAACAGAGATTATCACAATTGTCACATACAGGTGTTGGGAGGATTAAGTGAACTCACTATGTAATAGGACCCATAAGAGTCTGGTAATTACACCGCTGGTTCTGTAAGAGTAGCAGTTTGTGTTGTTTGTTATTTCATTTGTCAGTGCAAGAGCTATTAGCCAGAAGGATTCTGGACTAATGGTGCTAAATGATGCTGAGCTCAAAGCAGGTCTTGCAGCTGATACGATATGGCCTTAGTAAATGTTCTCCTTACAAGACACCAACTTTCCCCACATGAAGGTGCCCTCTTAATTATAAATAAATTGCAAGATGTAAATCATTATAATAGAATTACAAAATGTGTTATAATATATTTAAATTATAATATATAATTAGAAATAAATTTTGATTATCAATAAAGTTTTGTGCAATCAGATTCCTCTAAGCATCAAATATATAGTCATGTTCTTTCCCTATTTTTGTCTTAAGTCATTTGAACAAAGAAGACAAGCCTCTCGGTAACCCTGCAGTGCTTAATGACTGCCACTCCCAGTGTTCCCACGACACTCAAGCTTCCCAACTTTAGCTCTGAAATTAGGTTTGCAGATAAAGGCGCCATTAAGCAGCTCCGTTTACCTCTGCAGTAGCAAAAATCTTACATAAAAGGAGACACCAAGAATATGCACTCTGCCCAAGGACGAGTCCCCAGCGACCTAGTTCCTCATCCAAGAGAAGCTTCTTGATTCTCCAGGTCCCTGATCTTGCTGCTGCTGCTTCTCTCCACCACTCCCCTCAAATGCAAAACACGGCTTCATCTTTTCTGGTTACAACCTGAGTGACATGACCTAGCATGTGCAAGGACAAATGCGAGTTTAGAAAAGGTGACTCGTATCCAGACCCAGCTTCCAAAATCACCTTTGCTTCCGCCCACAGACTATCAAACTGCCCCTGCTGACAACACTCCCAGAGCTGGTGCTTCCTGGGTTTGTGGGCTTTGATTTTTCCAGAATGTTCCTTGTTACTTTCAGAATTATATTTGCACTACTTTCTGGAGGAGTAGAAAATTTACATAGAACTCTTCCTTCTGCACAGATTTTGTAAATCACAGTGAGGGGTTAAACCTGTGTAGCCATATGCGAACACCTTATCTTAAACATTTAAAACATCCTTCATAAAACGTTGCCAGTGGTTAATTTTCTGGCAATTCCCCATAAGATTTACATCTCTATTCTATATCCATAAGTACAAGATAATTAAGACATATTCAACAGGAGAATAGTGACATACCCGAAGATATTAATTTTAGGAAGTATTTAAGTATTATGGTATTGTACTAGAATCCCTGTCACTAAAATAGAATCTAGATGTGAGTTGTTACAGACTGTCACTTTGTAACTTCTGGTTTGTAATTTTAGCACTTATCAGGGTCTAGTAGTCACTTAGACAGTCTTGTAATTGGGGTACACTGCCACCAAGTGGCAGTAAATGCCATGCTCACATTGAAATAAAAATTCGTGCCTCAGATTCATAGGCCAATTATTCAACAAATATGTAAACCAGGCATTGTCTACTTTTGAATAGCAAAAATTTGTCTCTTTTTTTAAATGACTGAAAATTATAAACATTTTAAGAAAATTTAAATCAATTCCAGAAGGAAAGAAATATGTGCGCTAACCAGTATCATTTAACTCTATGCAATTATTGAGCACCTACTACTGGTTTTCAGAAAAGGCCCCAAAGATAAGCAAGAGCATAGTCTCTGAACTAAAATTACAGACCTGAACATCAGTAATTAATTAGTCATGCACACAAATAACTGATTCACAGCTCAGCAAACATTTCCAAGCATGCCAGCCTCTGTGTGTAAGAATGTAAGAAGGCCTATAAAAAAGGTACTTAGAAAATGCTATGAGAACATAGAGAAATATGAGATTTACTCAGGCTGTGAAATTCAAGGAAGGATTCTCTGAGAAGACAAAAATTTGTGCATGGCTTAGAGAAACTGGTTAGCTTTTGAAAACGAAATATGGTAAAGAAGGGCATTCTAGACAGACAAATAATACCAGCAAGGCACAGAGGTCGAAAGCATTGTGAAGAAGGTGAATAGTCTGGTTTGTCCTAACATGGGAGAGGGTAAGCCTTGAAAGACAAGCTGGAGTGAGAATGCGAAGATCCTTGAATGCACGTGAACACAATGGATTGTCCACCATATGCAATGGGGAAGGCTTTCCAGTGGAGAAACTGTATCTCACAGCTGTGCGCCAGCAAGAACAATCAGCTGAAAGCAGGGAAGATAGAGGAGACTGAGTTTGGTTGTTTGGATGGCACATGACAGGAGCTCATTCTCACTTTATACCAGGACCCCAAACATTTGCAGAGTTTTACTTTTGTGGGTATTGTAAGGTATGTGGAGGGGCAAGAAGAGAAGGCAAAGGAGAGAGGAAGGAAGGGTGGGATAAAAGCGGAAGGTTTGATGACAGCCTTCAGCTGTCAGCTGCCCAGTTATGTGCACTGCCAGGCAATAGGTGGAGCTCCAACCTGTTCCAACTATTTGAAGGTAGAATTTGGAGGTGGAATTCCTCAAAATTGATTTCTGGAGGATCCTGAACTCTGAATACACACCAACACATTTAAAAACGACTTCTTCAAATGGATTTTGCAGAAATAGCAATAGATGTGCCATCTGAGGGATGACAGTTTTTAAAAATAGAGAATGCCCCAAACAATAGGGATGAAATCTTTGTGTGGGGCAAAGACACCAGTCAGCAGTTGGGTACGTCCCCGTCACAATTCCCATGTGTGCAGCAGAATCTATGATCAGAAGCTCAATCAAAAGCCAGAAAAACCAACCTCTTTTCCTGGGAGTCCACCAGTGGGAGAACTTAAGCAAGGCTGTTTTAGAAACAAAAGGAATTAGAAACCAAAAGACCCTGGTTCGATCTCCTTTAGCATCATCTCACGATGGATGAGACCTGCTGAAACCCGGCAGGACCATGTCAGACTAGGAAACATGACACGCAAAGAGCATTTGTCTTGCAGGAACTCCACCAGATTCTTGGCTAAAGAAAGTGAAAGGGGGCTGGGTGCGGTGTCTCACGCCTGTAATCCCAACACTTGGGGAGGCCGAGGTGGGTGGATCACCTGAGGTCAAGAGTTCAAGACCAGCCTGGCCAACATGGCAAAACCCCGTCTCTACTAAAAATACAAAAAGTAGCTACCCGTGGTGGCAGGTGCCCGTAATCCCAGCTACTTGGGAGGCTGAGACAAGAGAATCGCTTGAACCCGGGAGGCGGCGCAGGTTGCTGTGAGCTGAGATCACACCACTGCAGTACAGCCTGGGCGAGGGGGATAGAGTGAGACTCTGTCTCCAAACAAAAAAAAAAAGAAAGTGAAAGGGCGCCATTACCAGGTTTGTGAGCTTGGGCAGAGGACACCTTGGCAGCAGAGGAAAAACAAGCACACTCCTCTTAGAGAGCTTACAGTGCTGGTGCCTGGAAGGGCTCCTCGTGAGGTGAGTCCTTCAAGAAAGACAATTGCAGTCAGACATTCAGATCCACCTGCCCTCTGTGAGCTTGGCACATCACTTAACATTTCTCGGCCTCTGTTTCCTCATCGGTACAAATGAGAGTCTGAATTCCGTAGTTCAATGGAGCTGTGAGAACTAAACAGGAAAGTGCAATATGGAGGAGTGAGCCCTCAATAAAAGGAGCTTGGTGTTCATGAGGGATTCACTACATCCCGGGTGATGTCACCACGGAGGTGAGACTGGGGTCTGATGAGCCATGCCTGCACAGCATTGCTGCCCTCTGAGGGACAGGACTTCAAGAAACTGTCAGGCTAGCGCTGAATCTTCAACACACATAATCAACTTCTGCACAAACCATATCTGCCTGTGGGTGTGCATGTAAGGTGGAGAGGATATATTGATGGAGTATGACATGAACAGCAATATCCCAGACTCTGCTGCCTTTATCTGCTTTTGTACATCAAGGTCCAGGCAGAGGGTGTATAGAGCTTTTGTACAACAACCTTCCCACCCGCCAAGTACTTCTGGGAGTTCCCAAAGGGTGTCTCCATGTGATACACCCAAGTCCAGTCAGCTAACACCTGCGTCGGCCACTCTCCCTCCCTCACTGCATGAGGGGAACCCCGCGTCACATACAGGCAAGCTACCTCATCAGGGCACTGTCTATACTCAACAACCAGGCTCTACCATCTCAGGGACAACACTGCTTTCCTAGGAACCCACCCTAGGCCGTAGCTACTCTAAACTGCCTGCAGAAGAAGAGACAATGCCAGTATGGAAAATAAAAGATTACCATAAATCCTTTGACCCTCCTTCTCACTAAAGCTGGGCTTACTTTCTCTGCCTTCGAATCCGGGCTGGCCTGCAACTACTCTAACCAAGAGAGAATGTGAAAGTCACTCCATTTCAGCCTGGAACAGGACTGGCAGCTGCTGCCTTGGTCTCTCGAAGCTCTGAGCTGCCAGGTTGAAGCTGAGTATCCTCCCAGTACCAAGTAGAGAGGCTCCAGAGAAGAAGCAGGACTCAGCTAAGCCAAGCATTCCAGCCATCCCTGCCAGTGTGCCGGGGATGTAAATGAAGGCATCTTAGCCTAGAAAAGCATTGGCTAGATACCATCACATGGCCCAACAGACGCCACTTGAGGCAGAAGAATCACCCAGCTGGGGCCTGCGCAACTTCCTCACCCACAAAACCATGAGAACTAATACAATGGTGGTTGTGCTAAGCCACTGTTTTGGAATAGACTGTCCCGCAGAAACAGATCATTGAAACAGCCTCTCTCTCTCTCTGCTTCACCGTTTGGCTGTTTCACTCCAGCACGAAAGCCACGCCATTTGTGTCTTGCCTTCCTTAAGACTATAGGTCACTGAGATTTATTTCACATCGACAACCCACACTAGAAATCCACACTTTCCCCCCAGTACCCCTCAACCATGGGGAGATCAGGCTAGGAAGTAAATATAAATAACACACTCAGCTTTCAGAATTACTCATTCCTCCAACAACTATTAAAGGCAACGAAGAATGTGCCTGACCCTTGTACTCACTCAGAATCAGTTTTCTCACTGGAAAGTCCTTAGACTCTCAAGCAAAGGCCCCCATGGGAAAGGGCCAGCATCCCAGCAGAGAACACAGCTCCAGGTTAAGCTGGAATGTCTCTATGCAAAATTGTCTGTCCATTAGCAAAACACATGTCTCTAGCAATACCCAAGGCTTTGTCTGGATCCCAGGAGGTTTCATTTCTCACCCATCCCTCTTTGTAAGAGAAGTGAGACACCTCGCAGGCCTCTTTCCTCCCAGGATGTGCCTGGATTTCAAGAATTTGAAAGGGTGCTGTTAGCACAATCCAGGCCTAGGGTTTTCAATAGGTTTTGGCACATCAGCTGAACACGTTGGAATATTGTCAACACAGATCCTGGAGCCACTCAGGGCTGTGCACGGGGGCAGCAACAGGTCAGATAAGATCTGTTTGACATTTTGCATGCTGAAAAGCACGAAGTTCTCTCCATGCAAATGCTTTTCATTTCAAGATAAATCGAGAATCTAGGTAAATAAAGGGTTGGGTTTTTAACGGTACTTTAGATGTACAACTGGATGTCAAATTGGCTCCATGTGGGGATTCAGAGCCTAAAAATGTATTAGACTAGAACATGCTTGCATTTCCATGGGACGTTTAAAGTTTTTATGCTTTACTATCAAATCAGTGCCTTCATAGGGAATCCATACAAAGTGACAAGAACACACACCATCTACGAGATGATGGCAACTCAGGAACAGAAGGAATGACGTAGTTTGTACTAATGTGGTACGAATCATATAGCAGCTTGTCATTTTTATAGCATTTATAGTTACTTGTCTCAACAATATGGTAAGATAGGTATTAAATCCCTGTATATTATAGGTGGACAAAGAAGTCCATAAAAATCATGACCAAAATAATCAGTGACAGAGAAGGAGCTCAAATATGGCTTTTCTGAAGCTACATCTAGACTCTTTATGTGCACCTGTCTACCTGTAATGAGCGTCTTTTGGTTTTTCCAACCCAGATTTCATAGCCTCTTCTTTTGTTACTAGCCCTTTATTTTCCTCTGGGAAATCACTCCTCGATCTTTATGACACAGTCTTGATGAGAATGTCAATCAAAGATCCCCCCAAACCTCAAGCCTCTGGCCAAGGATCCTCCCTCCCTGGAACCTGACTCCTGGGCATACAAAATGCTGTGGCAGCTGGAAGCCAACAGTAGCTCTCTGCCTTTCAGAGGCCTGAAAGTCACTTTTCCTTCCCCTTGAGCTACTCTACACACATTTCACAGATTGTGGTTTTGTTGATATCAACCAGTTGAATTCCATTGCTTGCAACCAAAGAATCTTTGGACCCTGAGCCCCAGTCAACAGTGTAGACCATTTCAGCATTTGCTGCTTTAATTTCTAATAGGAAAGTCAGATAGTATGCAATGTCATGTTTTCACTAATCACTATATAGCAGAATGTTGAGATATTTCCTGTTGTCTCGGAATTAACAGCCAGCACCCAAAGCTGAGGACAAAGAGGTAAAAAGTAACATACATTCTAAAAAGACCCAACAACAACCAGAACCCCTCCACCCCCACCCCTGGCCCCCCAGAGCTCACTATGAGATAATCAGATTGGCTTTATTAATTGTGTCTTTTTCTGCATTTGGCTGCTCTTGGCTTCTTGGGACTTTGCTGACCCTTGGGACTGCCCCTCCCAAGGTTAGCTCATTCCTAGATACAGTAAATGAGTCAGGTTGAGCATGTCTTTCAAATGCGAACCAACCAATCCAGAGCCTCCATCCCCAGCCACCTCCTCTATTGGGCGCTCACACTCTGGGCCACACTCCACCTGCCCTTAATCCCCCCAGGGCCAGGTCCCAGACAACTAGGGACAGCCCCATGCCCCAGAGCCTGCTGAAATCATGCAAACTAGCCGATCGTAACCCTGCTCACCCTGCCTCACCTGTTCCTTCTGTGGAAACCCCAGTAAAGGCCCTTACTTACACTTCCCCCTCTCCCTCTGCCTCCTGACCCACCTGGTGCTTCCCTGTGTGGCCCTACATGGCATCCAGTGCCCCCTGCTTCTACAGATCTGTGAGTATAAAAACTGTTTTAATGACAGTCATTTCCCCGTCTGTGTGTCTTACCATACCAAGGTAAAATAAATCCTAGGTACCCTTAGAACACTGCCCTTGCTCCACAGACACTCCCTACCTTGCCCCCCTTTAAAAGGAGAATGAGTGGAGGAAAATTGATTACGCACAGGCCGTTGTCAGCCTCGTGACAAGCAGTGGACTTCCTCACTCTTCCCCAAAGCCAAGCGAGGGGCATTATCCAAGATCGTCGCCTACAGTAATGATGGGGGCCTGCAGGAAGGGGTACTGGCACCAGCATTCCACTCTCCAGTTGGAGATCTCCATCCATCATAGCCTTAATAACAGGAGAAAAGAGAAGTGGAGGGAAATGGGAGGGGGTCGTGGAGCAGCCTTTGGCCCACTGGCATGGCCAGGATGCATGAGTTTCCCATGGTTGAGTGGACACTGTGGAATGTAGCTGGGCTCAAGCCATCTTTCCAGTACCCCACCAAGAGGGCTGCCTGCCAGCCGAGCAGACTTTAATAATGGAGCTGACGAAGAACGGACATCAGTCCAGAGCCAGAGAGCCTGTGTCAGGGAACTGGACAGTGGGGAGACCCCACAGGGTCTTCCAAAGAACTCAAGCAGCACCCCTAAGACAGCCAGCACTTGGATACCTGCCACCCAGCACTAAGCCAGGCAGTGTCCGCCAGAGAAGCAGCAACTCCAGAGGGGATTGTAAATGGGCCCAGCTGAGGAGGAAGGTTTGCCTTGGCGATGATGATGGACGGGGGGTGGGAGGCGACAGTGGCCTTTAGGGGAGCAGTGTTAATGATTGGGAGGGGTGCAAATGGAGCTTCTGGAGAACTACTTCATAATCTGGTTTACACAAGTATGCTAGTGAAAACTCAATGAGCACATTATGATTTGTGTACATTTCTATTTGTATGTTGCATTCCACTTTAAAATCTACTTTTAGGCTGGGCGCGGTGGCTCACGCCTATAATCCCAGCAATTTGAGAGGCCGAGGCGGGCAGATCACTTGAGGTCAGGAGTTCAAAACTAGCCTGGCCAACATGGTGAAACCCCATCTCTACTAAAAATACAACAACAAAAATATTAGCCAGGTGTGGTGGTGGGCACCTGTAATCCCAGCTACTTGGGAAACTGAGGCAGGAGAATCACTTGAACCTGGAGGCAGAGGCTGCAGTGAGCCGAGATTGCACCACTGCATTCCAGCCTGGGTGACAGAGTGAGACTCCATCTCAAAAAAATAAATAAATGAAAATAAAATCTATTTTTAAAAAGGACACTGAAGCCTAGGCAACGTAGTGAGACCTTGTCTCTACCAAAAATTTAAAAACATTAAGCCAGGTATGGTGGCATGCACCTGTAGTCCCAGCTATTTAGGGAAATCACTTGAGCCCAGGAAATTGAGACTGTGGTTAACCATGATCACACCACTACACTCCAGCCTGGGCAATGGAGCAAGATCTCTGCCCAAAGACGAGTCCTCCACAACCCAGTTCCTCATCCATGTCCTGCTGATGCCCAGAGTCCCTGGTCTTTCCGCATCTTCCTTTGTATCTCTAATATACCCTCAAATCCTGAACACCGGAATTTGTTTCCTTTACTCCTTTCGGGTGGTTCTCTCCCCAGCTTTGGGGACATTTCTTCACGTACATGAGCTACTCAGCTCTCACCTAAGGCTCAAGGGGGACCCTCTGCAGATCTCTGGGGCTTTCTCTCCATAAATCCCTCTTCTCTCTTGTATACATGCCCTATGATATCCAGCTGCCTTGCGTTCCCACACTCCCATCTCTGTCTTTTCAACACAAGGAGACCATCAGCTCTGCCCGAGTTCCTTTCCCTGTGCTGCAGCCTGGAGACTTTCTCCAGGCAGTAAGCTGGGGCCATCATAGGGCTCACCCTTTTTTGTTTCCCCCATTCTGATCCCTGTCCTCTGCTACCTGATTTCTAATGTCCAAAAACACTTGTTTCATATATTTTCTCTTATTTTTTAGTTGTTTCTGGTAGAAGGATAAATCTAGTACTAGTTACTCTATCATGGCCAGAGCAGACGTCCCTGGACTTAATTTTTTTTTTTTTTCCTTTGAGATAGAGTCTCACTCTGTCACCCAGGCTGGAGTGCAGTGGCTCGATCTCGGCTCACTACAACCTCTGCCTCCCGGTTCAAGTGATTCTCCTTCCTCAGCCTCCCAAGTAGCTGGGACTACAGGCGCCTGCCACCACACCTGGCTAATTTTTGTATTTTTAGTAGAGACAGGGTTTCACCATGCTGGCCAGGCTGGTCTTGAACTCCTGACCTCGTGATCCGCACACCTTGGCCTCCGAAAGTGCTAGGATTACAGGCATGAGCCACCGCACCTGGCCCCCTGGACTTAATTTTAACAGTGAAGAATCACCTGAAAATTATGGTCTGTGCTCAAGATTTATTAAAAAACAGAAAAATGAGGCTGGAAGTCAGATTGGAGGCATCATTTAGAGCAAAACATAAAAAACTATTAGAATTCCACTGAGTTCAGGCCAGTGATTAAACAGGGTATGTACACTTATATTTTACTAATATATTAGTACTATTTCATATTTAATATTTCTAATATGTTGTCTATTTGCCCTTTACAAAGTTGTGTCCATGTGGATGATTCTGTCTTAGATTATAGCTAATGGGGAAAATGAAGGGTAGTTCTCTAAGCTGTGCCAAATGTACTGCCCCTACCGATCGGAACCGACAAGTGCTTGGGAATCATGATGATAAATGCGGACATTTAATGAAGTAGAAAGTGTAAATACTATGAGCTAAAAAGGCTTTACCAACAACCTTCTCTAAAAATGGAAACTTCCCCAAAGATGCCCCCTCTTCTGTGTCTGCAGAAACCGCAAGAGAATCTTAGAGAATTATATAGAGCCATTACAGTACAGATCCAAGCCAGCCTTTGCAGCTAGCTCATTGGCACACCCGCTCAGCAGCTCAAGTTTCATAGAGCTTGGACTGCATCCTGGCTTTCCGCTAGGATGTTGGGAATAAAAGATACAAATAATACAAGCCCTCTGATTCGATAAATCAGGACTCATAATTGATCAAGAGATCAATGATAGGAGAATAATTTCTGAAAATTGGGCTGGGCATGGTAGCTTATGACTGTAATCCCAGCATTTTGGGAGGCCAAGGCGGGCAGATCACCTGAGGTCAGGAGTTCAAGACCAGCCTAATCAACATAGTAAAATGCCGTCTCTACTAAAAATGCAAAAATTAGCCGGCATGGTGGCAGATGCCTGTAATCCCAGCTACTTGGGAGGCTGAGGCAGGAGAATTGCTTGAACCCGGGAGGCAGAGGTTGCGGTGAGCTAAGATCGTGCCACTGCACTCCAGCCTGCGCAACAAGAGCGAAACTCTGTCTCAAAAATAAAAATTAAAAAAAGAGAATAATTTCTGAAAATGGAATATGCATGTCTTAAACCTTTTATTTTATCTTAACATTCAAATGTATCAATCAACCACCAATCATTTGATATAGGGCCAAGGCCTTTGAACAAGTTAGCTAGTGGGGAGTTCTACCTCACCTTTCTCACAGAAGCAATACCCATAATGAATCATCTATAATTCCCAGTTTTGATATCTTTGAAGTAGAGTGGAAACTTATAGATACTTGTAAAGCAGTCTAAATTAAAAGTTCTCAGGGTTTTGGCCGGGCACGGTGGCTCACTCCTGTAATCCCAGCACTTTGGGAGGCCGAGGCGGGTGGATCACAAGGTCAGGAGATCGAGACCATCCTGGCTAACACGATGAAACCCCGTCTCTACTAACAATACAAAAAATTAGCCGGGCGTGGTGGCGGGCACCTGTAGTCCCAGCTATTCGGGAGGCTGAGGCAGGAGAATGGCGTGAACCCGGGGGCGGAGCTTGCAGTGAGCCGAGATCGCGCCACTGCATTGCAGCCTGGGCGACAGAACAAGACTCTGTCTCAAAAAAAAAAAAAGTTCTCAGGGTTTTTTAACAGAGGTTTGTTGTTTGTTTGTTTCTTTGTTTTAATCCTTCACTCTTAAAGTTAACCAAAGCATATCCAGTTTTGCAGCATTTTTTAAAGTTCACTTTATCAAATTCTTTACAAAGCTTCCAATATGGTTTTCAGAGCATCAACGCCCTTCTTGTTCAAGTTTCATTATTTTACAGGACAAGTCTTAGTACCAGGGTTTACTTATATAACCAAGTTTGAGAGTAACCACACTCACTCCTGCGGAGCACAGACCGGTGGAAACAGAAGGGTAGATGTGGTACCAGAGCTCAGCAGAGCTCTGCTGCCATTGTCACTGTGACTTACAGAGAGGATGGCGTGAATTTGTTCAACCCAGAAATTGGGTAATGAAGCTTGATTAAGACTGCTTCTTTTGCAGTCAATCATTTTTTTGCATGCTCTGTTTGATCAGCTGAGGGACAGCCACATGCAGATGTCCAGTTTTATATTTAAGAGGAATGTCTGGGCTGGAGATACTGACTTGGGGAGTCTTCTGCATATAAGAGATGGTTGAAGCCGTGTATGAAGGCGACAGAAACAATGGAAAGTGTAGAGAATGAGGGGAAAAGAGGACAAAGGTAGGGTCCACAGAACCTTGACATTTAAGAGACAGCCAAAAAGAAAATGTTGAAAGCAGGAGTCACTTTAGAGGGCCCCTAAGTCTGAGTTACCATGGTAGCTAGTAGGGCGGGCAAGCCAGGGGCAGTCAATGAAGGATCAATATCAATCAGCTTCTCTGATAAAACTAGCAAGAGTTAGAAACATGCAGACTCTACAACTCACAGTTAACACCAAGAGCACACTAATGAAAATGGGGACACAGTCAAGCTGGCTCTCAACTTCAGGACTAAAGAGTTTGAATAAACATCCACTCTGTATTTGATAAACGCCATCTCTACTCTTCATTTTGGACAAACATAACATTGCTACTGTAAGAATGAACGGGCCGGGTACAGTGGCTCACGCCTGTAATTCCAGCACTCTGGGAGGCCGAGACAGGTCTATCACTTGAGGTCAGGAGTTCAAAACCAGCCTGGCCCACATAGCAAAACCCCGTTTCTACTAAAAATACAAAAATTAGCTGGGTGTGGTGGCATGTGCCTGTAATCCCAGCTACTCAGGAGGCTGAGGCAAGAGAATCACTTGAACCAGGGAGGCGGAAGCTGCAGTGAGTCGAGATGGCACCACCGCACTCCAGCCTGGTGACAGAGCAAGACTCTGTCTCAAAAGAAAAGAGGAAAAAAAAAAGAATAAACAAAGAAAAATCACTAAATAAAATGAAAATATCTAGCAATTCAAAAGAAGAGAACTAATGAGTTAAAAACATGTATTAGTCCATGAAATAAGAGAAAACTTTTAGGAAAATGTCTTGGCATTTCCAGTCTCATCTTAAACTTCTGTTCCCAACTGCCTCTGAGTGGAATCTCAGTGAAAGTGAAGGGCAAATTGCATCTATAAAACTAGAGGAGAAACAGAAAAAAGTCTGAAATCAGGAAAAAGTCTGAAATCAGGAAAAAAATACCTGGAGATGGAAAATACAAACATCAAATTTTAAAACACAGTGGAGGTAATGAGCAGCATATTATGTACTGAAGACAATTAATGAGGGAATTAACACGAGCTCAAGACATTCTCCAAGGATTTGAAGCAAAGAACACACAGAAGTTTCAGCCAATGTACTAAGAAAAAGAAAAGTATAAACATGAAAACAAAGGAATGAATTATCATAATTTGAAAATTTCATAGTTGTAATCTTCCCAGAAATTACCATTGTTATAATTGTAATTTGCTCAAAAACATCTAAAAGCAAGAACTAAGACATTATTCAACTAATAAGATGAGTCAATTAAGTTGACTATTTACAAAGGCAAAAAAACTTAAAAACATGAAAAGCTAATTTAAAACCATGAAAGTTAAATTAACAGTAAACATACAAAATGTATCATCACTAGTTATCAAATAAGTGCTTAATAAGACAATGGTGTAGTATTTATTATTTATAAATTAGTAAAAAATAATAATTTATCAATTATTGCCAAGTATAGAGGGAAATGAGCCTTCTGACAAACAGGTGGTGGGAAGATAAATTTATACAACTTTTAGGCAATCTTTTTGTGTCTTAGAATTTTTGCATACATTTTGATCTGGCAACTCTACTTCCAGGAATTTATCATAAGGAAATAATCATGACTGTGCGCAAAGATATAGCTACAATGGTTAACATTATAGTACTGCCAGTAATGGTGAATTATTGAAAATAATCTAAATTTCCAACAATAGGAGATTCATTAAATAGATTATGGTATAGCTATATGGTGGGATGATATATACCCATTAAGATAATATAATAGAAAAAATAATAAAAGAAAACGTTTAAAATATGTAAAAGGGACTTTTAAAGTTATATTTTTTTAAATTCCATTTTATTTTAACATATCTATACATATCAAAAAGAGAGACTGGAACTGTGTACACCAAAGTGTTAAAGTCTAAATGATACAATCATGACTTTTAATTTCTTAATTTTTCTTTCTTGTGTTTTCTAAAAATTCTAAAATTAATATTAAGCAAATATTTTAGAAGCTATCTTAATACTTTTCCCTGAAGTCTCTCTCACAGTTGCAATTTTAAATTAAAATTGCAGATATGACAGAATTTTGAATACAGGATAATAATCTGGTTCCCCTCTAATTTGCAAGATTTTACACATGTTCAAATAATATATACATGGAGGCATGAAAAGATCAAAGAATGTCAAAGATGTCAGCATGAAAACATACATCTTTGTGCAGATTTGAACTTCTATATTTATAAAAAGTACAAAAAAAGACTACAGATAAGAGATGATAGAACTTTTAAAGCTAGAGCCTTGCTGATTTTTCTTTTTTTTTCTGTATAAATATTAGCTGTATAAGCTGCTCAGTAAGGCCTCCGACCAGTGGAAGTTTCATAATTTGAATATTGCATAGTTGTAATCTTCCCAGAAATTACCATTGTTATCATTGTAATTTGCTCAAAAAAAATTTAAAAACAAGAACTGTTTTCTGTTCCCAAGGTAAGTAAACTAACTGCCTCTGAGTAGAATCTCAATGAGAGTGAAGAGCAAATTGCATCTATAAAACTAGAGGAGAAACAGAAAAAAGTCTGAAATCAGGAAAAAAAATACCTGGAGATGGAAAATATAAACATCAAATTTTATAAACATCTCATTTCTCTGCATTTTTCCTATGTTCCTTATCTACCCTGCCCCACCCTCACTCCATTTCTTCTGGAAGCCACCAAAGGTAGGGTAGCCTCTTGTCAGGTATCCGTCACTGCTTGCATGTAAGGAGGAAGGGATTTAAACCTACCTGGTTGGCACAGCCCCTTTGAGCTACACTGAATGTCTGTCACGAGAGGCAGCTGCTTCATCACCTACCTGTCCCTTCACTCACTCAACTGTGCACATACTTTTCTAAAGCAGGTGGTTTGGCTTTATGCAGTGTGGCCTCTGCCCTCTCTTGCATATCTCAAGACTGCAGTGTACCCTGTCAGTCAACTTGTCTTAGCCAGGGCAGAAGAGGACATGGGGCATGATTTGAGGGAATACCATTCACAGCGTCCCCAGGAATCGATTTTACAAAGTATAGGCGCAGTCTCAGGGGAAGGCATTTTCTTACCTTTGTTTGTTGTCTCTGGGTTTGTGTCTGTATGAATGGGATGCTTCCACTCTAGGGCAGCTGATTTATTTACCTTGGGAACAGTTTAAGATGACTCCAGGAGGGCCAGCAGAAATTATTAAAGCAGTAGGGAAATCCCAGATCTCCTTTGGGCTTAATGCCAAGATCCCAGAATTTGAGGTCTAAAATCTGTCCCACTGTACCGTGATTCTACAGACAGTTGGACAGTGGTATAAACAAATCAACAAGCCTGGGTCCTAGAGGTTGAGAACAGAATAAATGATCTTCCCTTCATTAAATCCTCGTCACCCCATAACATCATAGCATAACCTTAATTCGCTTTTGCATTTCCCGTTACTCTCCTTGCGACGAGGGAATTCAAATGGGCATTGAACATACCCGTCTGACACATAGGCGGGTTTGTATGTGTTCTACACAAAGTGGAGGGAAGGGACCTTTCTGAGCCTGGAGTCAGCTTACCCTGCTCCATCAGTGTCAAAGAGAAAGCCAAACAGACTCGCAAGAAGTTGGCTTCTGCCAAAGGGTTCCTCAGGAGTGCAGACAGACAAGCAGCAAGGCTCCTGGATCTGAGAACTGCCCTTTTCCACCAATGTCAAACACGTTTCACAGCTGACCTGCCAAGAATGTGGATCCTGCTTCAAGATACACAGTCTGAGACAGCACGCAGCAGCCAAAAGAGGGAATCTCCATTTAGCCTAAATTCTAGTCTATCCCTACAGATGGACACTGTATATGGACTGGCAAGTATCCCAGCCCTTGGCTGTGCTCTAAAAGTTCAGGATTACTTCCCAAGTAGATTGAAGAGATAAAGCAACTCCTCCAAATATGCCTATGTTTTCCCTGGGGATTTGTAAAGCTCAGTTGATGGAGATTTGCAGGGTCAAACCTTTGTGAGCGGTTTGACTAGAACAGGTCCCACTGCAATTATATCTCCACAACAGAGCCCAGAAGCACCCACGCTATGGAACTTGCCCTGGATTTAGAGTGTTTAAACTCCACCACATTGATCATTGCCTTTTCTCTATGTGTATGGCCTCTACGCCTGTTAGGTCAAAATCAAGGGCAGTGTGACGTTACGAGAGAGCACTAAACCAGGAGTAAAGAAATCTGGGTGCAAGTCCTAATTTCACCACTGATTTTCTCTGTGGCCTTAGAACATCCATTTGCCCTTACTTAACCTTAGTTCTCATATCCTTAAAATGAGGAGAAAGGAAGGACATGGATGAAGCTAGAAACCATCATTCTCAGCAAACTAACACAAGAACAGAAAACACCGCATGTTCTCACTCATAAGTGGGAGTTGAACAATGAGAACACATGGACATAGGGAGGGGAACATCACGCACCGGGGCCTGTTGGGGGGTGGGGGGCAAGGGGAGGGAGAGTACTAGGACAAATACCTAAGGCATGCGGGGCTTAAAACCTAGATGACAGGTTGATAGGTGCAGCAAATCACCATGGCACATGTATACCTATGTAACAAACCTGCATGTTCTGCACATGTATCCCAGAACTTAAAGTAAAATTGTTAAAAAAAAAAAAAAAAAAAAAAAAAGAGAGAGAGAGAGAGAAATAATAAAAAAAAAAAATGAGGAAAAAGAAAGATAGCTTTGAACTAGAGGTCCTACACAGACTTGACATTCTATGATTTTTTTTTCCTGCCCAAATACCCAAAAATACCTGATCCTACCGGTATAGTGGTGAAAACAGCTGTAAATCTCAAGCTGGGCAGAAGCCCTTTGCAGGAGGCATAACCAAATCTTGTGTAGCTATTAGCAGAAAGCAGTCTAAGAAGTAGCACTGGAGGGTGGAAACAATAGTCCTCTATCTCTCCCAGAGTTCCATGTTGGCTCTATACTTCCAAACTAGAATATCTACCAAAAAGAGCTTCTAAGAGAAGTAGGCATAAGCCTAGTTTTCTATGTTAATGGCCCACCATTACCTAGACGTGCCCAAAGTACCCAAGAATCTGCCCCTGGGCTCCAGTGTTCTTTGCTCCAGCAAACCTCACTGTTGCAACACATATACCTTACTAATTCCCATTTCTGCATTAGACTTATAAATCTGGAAGGCGCTACCACTTCCTCCACAAATTAAACAACATAAATAGCATGCCTACTCATGAAAAGAAAATGTACATCTGTATTAGAAATCCAGAAAAAAGATACCAAATATACATACAAGAATAAAATATAGGCAAAACACCATCTATTAAATTTCAAAATCACAATGAAATTGATCATTATATTTTTTAATTACCAAAAACTCCGACATTTAGAAGATGTAGAAGACCTTTATAGACATGAAATTATAAGTTGGTTGTTGTTTTTTTTTTTTGTTTTTTGTTTTTTTAAGAGACGGAGTCTAGCTGTGTCACCCAGGCTGGAGTGCAGTGGCATGATCATAGCTCACTGCAGCCTTAATTCCTGGGCTGAAGCAATCCTCCTGCTCCGGCCTCCCAAAGCCCTGGGATTATAGGCTTGAGCCATCACACCCAGAAGAAATCATGAAAATTCTTTTAAAAGGTTTTTAAAATTTTACCTCCAAAAAGACTTTAGGCCCAGATGGTGTTATCAGTGAATTATTTGGAACTTTCATGCAAACAAACAAACAAAAATGTCTAAGTCATTCTAAAGGATGGAACTAGAAATCACAAATCACCTAGTGGCTCAATTCCAATGAATAGAGAAGAAAAGACAAAAATGTAACTTTATAATGAAGAGGCCTTGCCAGCATTACCTTCACTAAGTGACCAAGGTTCCCTCTGATACAATGTGATGAGAAGTGCGCTTCACGTCTATGGCTGCGTTCCCAAAAATCCATAACCCGGATCGAATTAGGAGAAAAATACAACAAACTCAGACTGGGGGACAGTCTACGGAATGCACAGCCAGTACTCTTCAAAACTCTCAAGGTCATTAAAAACAAAAAAAAGTACTGAGAAACTCACAGACCACAGAAGCCTGGGAAGACATGAAAACTTAGTATCATGTGGTATCCTGAACTGGATCCTGGAATAGAAAGAAAACACTAATAGAAAAAACGTTGAAATCCAAATACAGTCTGGAGTTAATTTAATAGTAATGGAGCAATGTCTGTTTTTCAGTTTTAACAAATGTACCACGGTAACATACGAAATTGGGTGGGGGGTATCCAGGAATTCTTTAAACTATCTTTACAATTTTTATGTAAATCTAAAATTATTTCGAAATTAAAACTATAAGTAAAAAGTTAAAGGGGAAAATGTTTATGATAATCTCAATAGATACAGGGGAGATGTAAGGCAAAAAATAAAATTTACAGTCTGTGGCCTAGATGCTTATAGGATCTGTGGGGTGTGACTACGCTCTAAGAAACTCCCATCCATGATTTCAGGGGAAGCTGATAAGCTGGAGGCATGGAACTCCACCTAAGGTTAAGAAGATTAAGAGTAGTATTTGAGTTTCCCCTATGAAAGAATGAAAACTTCGGGAAATCAGACCAAAATCAGACTCCAATTTAGGGACCCAACCCCTAACTACTTCTAGTGAGTGTTTTATCTTTTTCTTCCTCTGTAAATTTTCATCAAGGCAAATTCTAAAACCATTCTATGAAAAGTGCAGGATTTCTGGTACCCTCACATCAAAACCAGTCTCTTGTTTAAACCACCTCAATAAAACATGCCCAATTTCAGGACTCCTCCCCTGACCCCACCAGCACCTCTGATACAGTCATCTGGATATAATCTCCAATCTGTTCTCTCCCTTGCACATATCCGGCAGTAGAGGCTCTCTTTAACATTGAGAGGTGAAGCCAGCTGGGCTTCTGGGTTGGTTGGGGACTTGGAGAACTTTTCTGTCCAGCTAAAGGTTTCTAAAAGCACCAATCAGTGCTCTGTGTCTAGCTAATAGGGTGGGGACTAAAAGAACTTTTCTGTCTAGCTAAAGGACTGTAAATGCACCAATCAGCACTTTGTGTCTAGCTAAAGGTTTCTAAACGCACCAATCAGCACTCTGTAAAAATGGACCAATCAGCAGGATGTGGGTGGGGCCAAATAAGGGAATAAAAGCAGGCCACAGAGCCAGGGTCAACAACTCGCTGGGGTTCCTTTCCTGCCTGTGGAAGCTTTGTTTTTTCACTCTTCGCAGTAAATCTTGCTGTTGTTCACTCTGGGTCCACGCCACCTTTATGAGCTGTAACACAGCGAAGGTCTGCAGCTTCATTCCCGAAGTCAGCAAGATCAGAACCCATCGGAAGGAAGAAACTCTGGACACGTGGGAACATCAGAAGGAACAAACTCCGGACACACCATCTTTAAGAACTGTAGCACTCACTGCCAGGGTCTGCGGCTTCATTCTTGAAGTCAGCGAGACCAAGAACCCACCAATTCTGGACACAACATGCCCCCCTTTATTCTCTAAGATGACCAGCTAGCTAATCTCATTAATCAGCACCAACTCATTTTTCACTATCAACCTTTAGTCATTAAGAATTACTTAGTTGCTGGGTTGCTGCCTGAAACCCACATTTTGATTCAGTATATGTAGGCAAGTATCAGAAAAAAAGAAAAAAGTGACTTTAAAATAAAAATGCAGAGGCATTCAACGTGTGTAGTGCTTGCTGGCCACAGCAGTTACTACCAAGGAGTCTTCTGGGAGGGACCACTGTGTTGAAGGAGGCTCCTGCCTGAGGGAGGGCATCAGGCAGTGGGCTCTGTAGAGCGAGAACCAGGTGGACGCCTTCTGTGCCCAGCTCAGAGTCCTGCACCACGCCAGGACTGCCTAAGCCAAGGGCTACTGACGCAAGTTCCACTCATTCCACTCTGTGTGGGGGGGCCTTGCGCCTCTCCTGGAAGGGCTCTTGGAGAAGGAATTGGAGTTACATACAAGTGACCTAAATGGGAAGCTTTTCTAGATGAGACTGGATTAAATTCATGTGGTTTCTTTTTCCCTTTAATTCAGGTTGGGACTCGTTTCCTTCTGCTGGATCACAGCTGCCCAGATGTTGCAACCGATTTTTATGTTTCTGTAGAGAAGTATTTTTCTTTCATCCTCAGGTGTTTTTTTTTGTTTTAGTTTTTGTTTTTGTTTTTGAGATGGAGTCTCACTGTCACCCAGGCTGGAGTGCAGTGGCGCAATCTCGGCTCACTGCAAGCTCTGCCTCCTGGGTTCACCCCATTCTCCTGCCTCAGCCTCCCGAGTAGCTGGGACTACAGGTGCCCACCATCACGCCCAGCTAATTTTTGGGGGGGGGGTTGTATTTTTAGTAGAGACGGGGTTTCACTGTGTTAGCCAGGATGGTCTCGATCTCCTGACCTCGTGATCCACCCACCTCGGCCTCCCAAAGTGCTGGGATTACAGGCGTGAGCCACCGCACCCGGCCATCTTCAGGATTTTTTTTGCCACCAAAAGAAAACATTGGAACTCTGTGTTTCCTCTTGATTGTGACTTCCCAGTGTTAACAGTTAAGTCCTTAGTGTCGCAGGTCCCTATCTCACTGTTATGCACATAATGCAGCACTGTGATCTAATTTAAATAATACTTTGTTATTATTTATACAACTCTATATAATATACATCAACACTTTTGCTATATAACCTAAGTGATAACCCTCTTTTAGTTACCTGCCAAACTCTGGACTTGGTTTATATCGCAGTTAATGCAGTTACATACAAAGTTGTAATGGTGTCTTTTTTTCCTTTGTAATGGAATGTGTAAATCAAAGTATATGCATTGTGTGGTGTTCCTGTTTCTGGAGTTTCATGAGGATTTACACATGGCTTTCAGTATTCTGTATAGATCTGCCTTTGTGAATTCATCTGTTAACCCCTCTTCCTTTGAGAGCACCTGCGGTGGTGATGAACTCCTTGTGTTCTCTCTCTCTCCTACTGGTTATTCTTCAATTAAGCACAGACTCATCAGCTTGGTTGCTTTATCATGAATAATGTGTGTGACCTTGCAGTTCTTCCACAGTTCAGCAAACAAGTGCTAGCTTCACTGACCAAAACTTAAGGAAGGAAAACACAGTTTTTAAATGATCCATCTTTTAACAGCTAAAACCGATGTGTCTATGGTGCTGCACCTTGCTGTTGTACTTGTGAAATCAGACCTGTGTGAACGATCTTTTCTGACCTAACCGTGAGATGATCAGGAGTACCCTTCCGGTTGTTTTGTTAGTGTTGAAATCAAGACTATTTATTTGGAATATATACAACAGTGTTTTTCCACTGTATTTCATTTGCAAAAGTTGAGAACTGCTTTCTCTACCTTTTGCAAAATAATTGATATTCCATATCGGATTCTCAAAAACTTCGATATGGTGAACCTATTAAACCTAGAAATTGTATTCATCCTTTCATGACTGTGGCCTGAGTTCCCCAGCCCTTCTCCTCCTTTTTTTAGATGAGATTTAGCATACTCTCAGTTATTTAAACATGCAATATTTAAACATGCAACATTTCTTGAGTATGTATGTTGAGGCCATCTGAGCTCATAGCTGATTCAGTAATCAGTTTCATGCTGCGTCATTCACACTCGCTACTTAATACTGCCATGGTAAAAATGTGGAGGAAAAATTAATACTCTGATTCTGTAACATTTCTGAGTTTTGTTTTACGGGAAAAAAACAAAACAAACAAACAAAAAGTGACAAAGCGATCAGACGACCAAGAGGTTTATTATTGATGCTTAGGGTCGTCTGACCTTGGTTGGCCAATAGACCTACATGGCCAAATTAATTTACAAGAGTATTAATTTTTCAAAAACCAATTTTTTTTCTGTATTTTCTGTATGAAACTGCCAATATCATGAATAGAAAGGGAGGACCATAAAGGAGAAAGAACGTGATGTTCAGTGATGTTCGTGTGAACCTAAAGAAACAATGTGGAGGCAGGCGCCATCAGCCCAACCCTAGGGACTTGATGGTGTTGCTTGGAAGGCATCCATACCTGCATTTTGCATTCTTCATATGTAATCATATTGCCAAAGACAAACTATTTCATCACTTATTGTAAATAACACTTTTCCCCAGACCTACCATAAAGTTTCTGTGACGTATTGTCTTCCAGTTGCAATAAAAATTACTGACCTGCATCAATTGAAAAAAAAATAAGCAAAAATGTTTACTGGGTATCCTTTCAATCAAATACTAGGTACATCCTTCTGAGTTACTTGATCTACAAAGATCTGTGCCTTGTTGCTACTGAGAAATCTTACTGCTATGTAAGTTATGGAAAACTGATAGTAATGCAGATGACTCTTGTCCATAAAAATACAAATGGATTTGTCTACTAGAGATGCAGTTGGTTGTTGCTCAGTGGATATTAACCAGTTTTGCATATATTAGAAAATTGATTTTAGTATTTGATTGACTATGTGTGTGTGCATTCTTTGAGTTCTCCTTTGAACTGGTTTAATCATCTTACTGGTCTTCTCATTAACAGTTAACTGAAATATTTTATATATATTAATTTTATGTTTCTATGGCAGTTGTGATATTTACCTTTCTAAAAAAATGTTGTCTTTTAATGCAGCCTATTATGCTCAGATCAATGATCAACAGGAGTACCTAAGTGTGGGTATTTGAAGGAAGCCTACCTTGCCATAAAAGGCTGAGTTGTACAGTTGGGAGAACTAAACCCCACACTCTGAAGTCCTGGTTTCAGCAAAGATTCTCATGGCTAAGAAACATGCAAAACTATCAAACGTCAAAGGACCACTTTAGTTTGAACAACAGGTACTTCGACAGTAATAAGCATAGACCAAAAGCCATAGAGGCCTTGCCAACACTCTGCTCTGTGCTAGGCCTTCGGAACATTGAGAAGTCCCTGAGTATGGTAGAAGGAATGGGGCAGATGAGAGAGCCCCAATTCTGTCTGAGATGGAACCTCTGCCCCCCAGGAGGGAGGAGGCTCAATGTTGATTTTGAGTTGGTGGAATAGTAATCACACCTGCTACATTGGCCTTTGGGAAGTAAATGGAAAAGATTTATGCTGTGGGTGATTTACAGATTTTGAACATGCCCCCCATTGAAGGGTTGGGGTCTTTTCATTTCAGCCTGACTTTAAGGTAGACTCTCTATCCCTATCTTGTTCTGTCCTTTTGACCATCCACATATATTTTGGATCTTCTTTCCATCCAATTTTTCTTTCTTAAGGTGTAATAATAGAATCTGTATACAGTGTTCAGGTGTCGATTTAAGATGTAGCTGTTTGTTTTCTTAACAAAACCCTTTGCAACAACCCTTTGTTAACTGCCCAAATTAACAATAGACTACAAGCTCAGGTCACAATAAACAATGACTTCAGAGTCCTTTAACTAAACTGTAATTTGAAGCACCATGCCCTTCATCATAGGCACGCAACTTGATAGTTCACTCTAAAGGAATTCCGGTGAGTTCATCCATATTAAAAACAACTTTTTCTGCTACCATTTATTCTCATTAAGTTTGCACTTATCTACCTAAAAGAGATGACTTTTTTCTTTTTGGGTTTTTTTTTTTTTTTTCCGAGATGGTGTTTCACTCTTGTCGCCCAAGCTGGAGTGCAATGGTACAATCTCGGCTCACCGCAACCTCCGCCTCCTGGGTTCAAGTGATTCTCCTGCCTCAGCCTCCCCAGTAGCTGAGGTTACAGGCACCTGCCACCATGCCCAGCTAAATTTTTTTTATATTTTTAGTAGAGACGAGGTTTCACCATGTTGGCCAAGCTGGTCTCGAACTCCTGGGTCTCAAGTGATCCGCCCGCCTCAGCCTCCCAAAGTGCTGGGATTACAAGCATGAGCCACCACGCCCAGCCAAGAGATGACTTTCATATCAAAATGTGATCACTGTGGATTTTCTCCTACAGATGGTATATCATGACACTTCGTAAGACTTGCTTTGGCAACACCCCCAAAAGTTCCACGCTGAATAGCGTCCGTCCCTTCCCTTCATAGCTACAAGCCATTCCCTATCTCACCTAAAACAGCCTCTGTTAACCCTAAAAATTTCAAAGATGACTTGAGTGTCAAATTAGATATTTTTAATTGTACTGCCGTATAATTTGCACCCATATGCAAAAGGCTTAAGCGTCAATTTGACTTTCACACGCCCTTCTACTATTTTCAAAAACTCTCATAAGTGTTACACAATGTCCTTTTTGGATTAGTGCCTCTCCCTCGATTGTTGGTTTATTATAAGGGAGGTGACTCGGTTCTTCATCATGGGCTTTGTCAGCGTACTAGGATTTGCAAGTCACTCCCATTGGCTGTAAGTACTCGGTAAGGTCCCTGGGTCACTTTTCATCAATAGGGCTCATAGTTGAAACCTATGAGCACTGGACCAGCAATAATGAGATGAAGAAGAAGGACCATTTTTCTATTAGTGCTCCCTTTATTTTCTAGGGAACATCTAGACTTTGGCATGGCCATCATAAGCCCTAGGGACTTAGTCCTACTCTTGGGCGATGTGGCTTAAAAAATGGGAGGCTGTCAAGTGTGGTGGTTAAGATGACAGCCTCTATAGCATGGATTCAGAAGCTGCCTCCACCATTTAGTAGGTATATGATACCGAGCAATCTCCCTAGCCTCCCTCAGCTTCAGCTTCCTCTGATGGAGTGAGGGCTTTGGATGCTAGCAGAGTCCAGACTTGATGGGACTAGCAGTAGGGAGTCACTTGAGGTCCTGAAACGACAATGTAATCTGTAAAATGGGAGAATGCTACGTGCCAACCTCATAGTTTCTCAGATAATTAAATGAGTTCAAATATGTAAAGCTTTTAAACCACGGCTTGACACACAGTTAATGCTGTAGTAAAATTTTTTTTGATTCTATATGAACTGCCGTACTACCCAATACCTCCAACTTTTTCATTTGCCATGACCTTCTTCTAACTGAGACAGGCAAATCTAGCAAGAAGTCTTCTCATAGGCTGTGTCTCTAAGACACGGAAACCACTTCCCAATTAAGTGAAAAAAAAAAAAAATCTGTGGCCAAAACATTGACTGATTGAAGTTTTCACTTTTCAATCGGCTGTTGTCAGCAAATCCTTGTTAATGAGTTGTGATAGCAAAGCTAATGCTGTAGACAGCAAAGTGGAGCCCCCAGCTCAGAGCCTTTGTACAGTGTCCATATATAACTTAAACGGTCAATTATGCCTCTGAAATTATTTGGAAGAGTCTCCCTTTTCTTTTTTTTCTTTTCTGAGATTAGATCTTTCTTTGTCGCACAGGCTGGAGTACAGTGGTGCAATCTCCACTCACTGCAACCTCCACCTCCCAGACTCAAGCGATCCTCCCACCTCAGCCTCCCAAGTAGCTGGGATTACAGGCGTGCATCACCATGCCAGGCTAAATTTTGTATTTTTTGTAGAGACAGGGTTTCGCCATGTTTCCCAAGCTGGTCTTGAACTCCTGAGCTCAGGCGATCCGCCTGCCTTGGCCTCCCAAATTGCTGAGATTATAGGCATGAGCCACCACACCCAGTCTCTTTTTTCATGACTGCAAATCTTTTGACAGATTTTCCTTCATTCCCTAGTCAATACTGTTTCAAACTAGCCTTTCCACAACTGCCAAAAGAACCTTCCACAATCATTACATTCTCATTTCGGGACCTCAAGTGACTCCCTACTGCTAGTCTCATCAAGTCTGGACTCTGCTAGCATCCAAAACCTTCACTCCATCAGCCTCTCTTCACCACTCCAGAGTCATCTCTTGTTCTTCTTCAACTCACTTTTTCTTCTCCAACCAACTTCTCTGCTCCTCCCTCCCTCTAGGATGCTTTCTGTGACATCCTTAGCCCCCAGACTCTTCTTCTCCTCTCTACAAATCCTTTTGTCCTTTTGTCTTTGACCCAAACCAAGCACAGACCACAAGCAACAAATCTTCCAGCAAGGACTGTAGGCTGGAAGTAGGCAGGAGGAACAGATGGCAAGCAGATATGCCAGACTTCAGTGTTAAGAATAAAGCAGCAGGATTTCAGGCCACACAGTGAGGGTCAGTGTCCTGAGAGCTGCGACCAAGAAGGAAACAGAAAAGGATGCTTCAGCATTGACCTGGGAAGCATAAAGGTGAGTGATCATCATCTGTCCCTGAGGTGGAGGATTTTGCCTCTTTTTTCTGTGGAAGGGTATTCTGATTGAGAACCAGATGATGGGTGATTAAGTCATACACTGAGATCATGCAGAGTTGGATCTTTATAATCCAATAAAATACCCCCATTGCCTACTAACTGTTTCTTTTCTGTGTGCACAGAGCACTTTGTTTACTTTGCTAGTTCATTTTATTGTACTAGAATACATGGCATTTTTGCCTGTACTTGGCTGTGATTTCCTTGAGGAAAGAGACTGCTTTTTTGCTTATTTGGTTTTACCAAGGAAAAATCCATTTAGCTGCAAATGATGGAAAATGTGGTTACAGTGGTTTAAAAAAATAGATGTTAATTTTCATCACTTAAGAGGTCTGGAAGTAGGCTATCTGGTGAAGTTACTCGAACATAGCCTTAGAGACCTGGGTTCTTTCTTTTTACCTCCTTTAGCACATTGACCTTTGTCCTTAGGCTGTGACCTCAAGGTCACAAAATGGTTGCTGTATCTCCAAGCATCATAACCAGCTTCCAGGTCAAAGGGACCTTTCTTTTTCTTTTCTGTTTTTTTCCTTTATTGGTCAGAAAAGCAAGAAAGTGGTCATTTATATCCCATTAGCCAGAACTAGGGATCAGGGCCATTCCTAGACCAATTGCTAGCCAAGGGGAATGAGACAACTAGTTGTGACACACAGCACAAGGCTCCTCAGCCATGACTCAGAGCCAGCTTTGCCAAACAATAACTCTGAATTTCACCTTTAGGGAGAAGAGCCTGCCCTTTCTGAGATCAAAGCATCTCCATAGCTATGCGTCCAACACAATAGCTAACATTTATAAGTACTTACTAAATGTCAGACGCTGTTCTTAAGCAGTTACATGAATTCTCATTTAATCCTCAGAACAATCCTATGAAGTAGGAACTGTTATTCATCCTATTTTACAGATGAACAAACAAATGGAGGTGCAGAGACATGAAGTAACTGGCCAAGATTACACAACTAATAGGTGACAGAACCAAGAACAGAACCCAGGCCTACTGGCCATCAAGTCTGTGTTTCTATCTGCTGTATTCCCCAGCTGCTCATCTCTCTCCTATGCCACACAGGGTTAGTAAAGTCAGTTGAATGAATGAATAACTGAATCAATGAATGCACCTTCCTCCAGAAGGAGCCCTGAGCTGCTAGGGGCTTCCAGTGCTGTTTGAAATCACTGTTCTTCATCCATCTTCTTAACGAGGTCAAAGTGTTGTTATATGTACAGGATTTATTGCAGTTCATTGTGCTCTTGGGGCAAAAAAAAAAAAAAAAAAAAAAGTCTGAATTTTTTTCTGGGTTTCCTGCCTAACAGAAACTAAGAAAAAGAAGTCTGCAGAAGTCTGAGCTTTATCAGCAGACTGAAGTAAAACAACTGTACATACATTTGAGTCTCGGGCCAAAAAATGAACAAAATGCAAAGCATGTCCAGACTTCAGCTAAATCCTTGAAAATTCTAGTAGCATGTCCCAGCCTCATTAAGAAAGGAGGGGAGAGACACTACAGGGTCATCACAGATGAGAGAGCTGGGCTGTAGATACCGTCCCAGCACAGGATGAACTCCAAGGCTGCAGCTGCAAGATGCCAGACTTCGAAAGGACAATTGAGCAATTCTGCCAAACATTTCAATATTTTGTCTACCCGGTGCAAACATCTAGACTGTGAATAAGCGATTGAATTGTTCTGGTTTCATATGGAGATTTGGCACCACTGCAGATGTAGCTACGGGCCTCCTAAGAACTTTCAGAAAGCACTGAGATTCTGCCTCTAAGTGGAGACCAAGACAAGGTTACACAGCCATCGTTTGGTTTGCTAAATAGTTTTAATGTGAATTTCATCTCTCACAGGGTTGCCAGACTTAGAAAATAAAAATGGAGGATGCCCAGTTCAGTCTGAATTTCAGATAAACAGCAAATAAATGTTTAGTGTAAGTACATCCCAAAAAGCCTTTGCTGACCTGGGCATCCTGTATTTTACCTAGCAGCCCTCGTGTTTTGGGACACATAAACCCAGTTACATTGATGTCACTCTGCTCTAGCCCCAGCCATAAAGATGAGGCAAGTTCTCCTTTCCTTGTGTTCTCAGCCACGCACAAGTGAGAAGAGCACCTTGAGTGGCTATCAGGGGACTGGAGCTTTGTCCCAGACCAGCCACTAATGAGTTGTATGAGCATAGACAAATCATTTTCATGGTCTCATCTATAAACTAGAGGCTGAAATTCTGAAAGTACATAATTCTTCTATCACGTCCCTCTGAACCACACTGGGGGCTGACCAATGACAGGTGCATGGCCACATTTAACCCTCGCCACAGCCCTAGCACACCAGCAAGTGAGGAGCCTGGAAAGTCATGAGGTCTCCAGGGTCCAGCCACTGTTAACGGTGATGCTGTAATTTGCCTTTGTATTCTATGAAAGTGGAAATCCAGATACTCACAGCTAAGCCAGGCTAGATTCCACTTCATTGTAAATGATTTTCTACATGATGACACAAGAATGAAGGCAATTAGGGGAGGAGGCAAGTTCCCCTCTTGGAGAGCCTTGTGAGCCTCACAGGCCACCTGGCCCTGAGCAAGGGAGAAACAGCAACTTCCGATGTCGGCTAAAAGAGAAGCAAGGAAGGCGCCAAGCTAGCGATGAGGCCAGACCACACACCAGGCACTATCGTCTAGGAAATGTTGGAAGGGCTACTTCTCCTCCCTGTCCTCACAAGCTGTTGCCTCCCCCTGCCATTGCCTCACACCAACTCAAGACTGTGCCTCTTCTCATTTTCTCTTTTCTCTGTCTAGCTCCTTGGAGCTGCTAGAATGAAGTGTTAGGAACATCCTCTCACTTTGAATGTCCCAAGAGCTCAGCCTCCCTCCTGGCAACTGAGCACACTCCTGAGCTGTAGGAAGACTCTCAGGAACCTCTGGTATTCAGAGACTTTTCAGAGTTTGCAAAACCCAGATTTCAGTTCTCACAAAGGTCACAAGAGGTTGATTCCATTGTGAGTATGGTGCGGTCCTCTCTCCATTTAAAGGTGTGAGAGCAACATGGTTAGAAAGTAGCAAAGCCATGACTCCCAGACAAGTGTTCAGATTCCATGACCACTGTACCTTATGGATGCTAACTTGTCTACATGACAAGTTATGACTTGAGTATAGGACAATATTCTGTGACTGTGATGGTTAATTTTATGATGTGTCAACTTGACTGGGCTAAGGGATAAAACAGTATTTCTCAGTGTATTTGTCAGGGTGATTCTGGAAGAGATTAACATTTGAACCAGTGGAGCGCATAAACAAGATCCATCCTCACCCATGCAGGTTAGCACCACCCAATCCACTGAGGGCCCATCGAACTCACAGAGGGCCCATTCACCCACTGAGGGCTCATCCAATCCACTGAGAGCCCATTCAACCCACTGTGGGCCCATGCAATCCACCGAGGGCCCATCCAGCCCAATGAGGGCCTATCCAATCCGCTGCAGGCCCATCCAATCCATTGAGGGTCCATCTAATTCACTGTAGGCCCATCCAACCCACTGAGGGCCCACCCAATCCACTGAGGGCCCAAATAGATCACAAAGACAGAGACAGGGCAAATTCTTGCCATGTTTGCTGGGACATCCAGCTTCTGCCTTCCTGGCTCTCGAGCCTTTGGGCTCGGACTGGGACTCAAACCACTGCACCACCCGATTCTCAGGCCTTCAGACTCAGACTGAACATTACACCACTGGATTCTCTGGTTCTCCAGCTTGCTGATGGCAGA